>NW_024412444.1:3125102-3134328 GCF_014898765.1 Herpailurus yagouaroundi
TAAAATAAAATAAAATAAAATAAAATAAAATAAAATAAAATAAAATATTGCGTTTGGGGAGGGGAGCTGGGAAGAGGGGATGGAGACTTCCTTTCCTGTATACCCTTCATACTGTTGGCATTTTTAAGAAGACACGCGCATTTTTACTTATTCAGAATTACACATATTTAAGGCATTAACTTTTGGAAGATTTCACTTAAAAAAATTAAGAGAAGATGGGTCTTGTAGAAGTTCCACCATATTCTGATTTGCGACATGCGGCTGTACATTTAGAGGACAGAAAATTGTTTCTGGATTTTCATCACCCTTATTATCTACGGCGGTGCCGCCACCGGTTACAGAAGTCTCAGTTGAAACAAGAAATGGCACGTATGGACTTACTTAATGGAAGAGTCCAGAAACAGGGTAGCATTCAGGTAAGATTTGATTCCGAGAGCCACAGTGTTTGGGGGGGCTCCACTGCTCTTTCCTCAACTCCGGCCTCCTCTGCATTGGCGCTGGCCCCAGGGTGCTGTGACCTTTTGGTGGCCAAAATGGCCATCGCTGTTCCGGCCTCTGTATCTGCAACACCAGCGCACAACCCAGAAGGAAGGGAACGTCTTTCCCAGCATTCCATGTGCGAGGCCTGCGGTCACGTGCGCAGCCCTGCACCTGCGACTGCGGCCAGGTGAACCGAGTGGGGCTATCCCCCCGCACTGGGGAGGGTGGCGTTCACTTCCCTTGAACCACAGCTCTCCCCAAATGGAACATGAGGGCTGCTGGGAAGGGGGAGAAAGGGAAGTGGAGGCTGAGGACGCAAGTATGAGGAAGGGTCTCCGAAAGGTTAATCTGCAGGCTTACACCATGAAGAATGGCTAAATCTCTGCACTTTGTCCCAGAGTTTTTGTTCTCTCCCCCCAACCCCCCACAGTGAAGACGCCCTGGCAGTCAGTCTGCTGGGTGGGCTCCGGGGGTCTTAAGTAATACCACTGCACGTTCCCGAAATAAAAAAAATAAGATTGCCTTCGTATCTGACGGCTCTACTCTGTAATGCTGTGCAAGTAAGCATACGTCCCAAGAAGGGCAGGATGGCCAGGTCCAGCTGAGAGCCCTGCCCATCTCAGTATGGCTAAGGCAGAAAAGTGGCACTTGGATTCCACTTCTCAGGGGGAGGAGTTCTCCACTGTCCTGGTCAGCTTTTATCCATGATTTTGAAACAGAAATCACAGCTTTGAATGCTGCCGAGTCTGTTTGGTTTTTTCTAAACCCCGAATCTGGCTGAGCCAACTGTGCACAAAACGTAAGCAGCAGTTTCACTATTGAGGCTTTCAGATGGTTGTTAGATGGCTGGAGATGTCGGCCAGCCAGGCAGCCGGCCAGCCAGTCGGTAAGGACAAACTGTGCCCCTGCTGCGGCTGCAACCTAGGGCCCCGGGGGGAGCTGGGGACGCGGGAGTGAACCAGACAGGGTCCTAGCCCCCTGGAACTTGCTCCACAGAGAAGGCAGACAGGAAGTGTATTTACTTCAACAGTTGAGTGCTTACAAACTGTAGAGACCCTGGTTGATTTGTCCCCTGCTCAGATCTTCCAGCTTATCGGGGATTCTTTCCTCTTCATTCTCTGCAAGGCAGATGCCTGGATTTTTTTTTTTTGTTTCTCAGAATAAGACCTGTTCCCTTCCACCCCTTTGAACACATTCTGCTCCCTGTACGGGAAATATCCCCCTAATACCCCATAGTCTTATTCCTCTTCACCAAGCTACCCTCTCCTTCTTGTGTGGATTTCAGTTTAAAGGACAGTCCCCACAAGAATCCTTCCCTCAGATTTGATCAGGTGTCTTTATAGGATCTTCCAGCCCCATTTGTGTTTCCCTCTTGGCATATAGGCTCTTCGGATTTAGACATCCATCTGGGAGGTATTTGATTGCTGTCTCCATAACCATGGAACGCTATATTCCATGAGGGTAAAAACACTGTGTATTGTTTTCACCTTTGCATTTCCCAGTCACACCAAGCACACTCCCACCTTGCAGCCTTTTCCCCTGCTGTCCCCTCTGCCTGGAACGCTGTCTCCAGGACAGCCACTTAGTCTGCTCTCTCGCTTCTGTCAGGTTTCTGCTCAAATATGAACTTAGCCAAGAGGTCTCCCTGACCTCTTTGTACCTAACAGCAATCCCAAATCTGAGCCTGACGATTGCCTTTGCCCCCAGTGCCTAGCACCTAGGCTATTCAAAGACTCTATATTCTCATTTTTGTGTCGCCCCGCTAAAATGTAAGCTCCATAAGAATGAAGCCTTTGTCTACTTCCTTGCCTACTTTTTCCTCAGTAGCACAAATCCCTGACATGTATTAAGTGCTCATTAAATACATTTATTGAAATGTAAGGCCGAATCAGTACCCAGTGATTAGCAAGCTGTTGGTACATAGTAGGCACTCTGTAAATATTTCGGAATGAGTTAATGCCTGAATGAAGAAGTATAGGTGCCACCACAACAAATACAGGGCATTTAACCTAGCTGGAGGAGTCAAATAATAAGGGGTTTTCAGCCATTTTGATTGTTTTAATCCAATAGGGCAGTCAAACTTGCTTGCTGTTGTTGGTAAGACTAGACGGTACGAACAGGGCTGGGAAATTTGTTCAATCCTTCCCTCCTCAGATATCCATCTGACTCCCTCCTCCTCTACCAACCTTGGACCAGTGTTGAGTCAGCTGGCAAGTTTTGTTGCGCTGTAGTTTCACGCCAAGAATGGAAATCGAAAATGTCCCGTAGAGAAATGAGCACCAGGGTTGACCAACCGAAAGCCAAGCCCCGAGGCTATTTCCCAGCATTCCTCAACTCCCTGGAGAGCCAGAGAGGAAAAGGAGCAGAGGCTAGAGGGCAGGGTTCTGGAAGTGTCACTGTCTTTTTTTCTTTTTTTAATTTTTTTTTAAACGTTTATTTATTTTTGAGACAGAGAGAGACAGAACATGAACGGGGGAGGGTCAGAGAGAGAGGGAGACACAGAATCGGAAACAGGCTCCAGGCTCTGAGCTGTCAGCACAGAGCCCGACGCAGGGCTTGAACTCACGAACCGCAAGATCATGACCTGAGCCGAAGTCGGACGCTTTAACCGACTGAGCCACCCAGGCGCCCCTGGAAATGTCACTGTCTTACATAGGAAGGCTGAGTTGTGTGGGTGGAAGAATTAGGTATGGTATAAAGGCAGAGAGTCTTGTGTTTGAACCGTCTGAGAGATGAATTCCCTCTGCCTCGTTAAATGTTTTGGCCTTTCTGTTACTAATGACAGTAGAGGAGTTATATGCTTACTTCAGGAGCTTTGTCAGGATTTGCTCCATAAATTACCTGGGAGGACGCCATATGCAAATATAAGAAGAAATAGCTGTCTTGATATTCATAGTGACAGCTTAGTTATCCTTAAAAGGGAAGGAAAAGAGAAGCAGACATCTTTTTTCTTAATAAAGTCTTTTCTATCAACTCCTAGATTACATGGTTATTCTTACTTAATAATAGGTTGGGACCATCCTAGAAATTTTAGTAATAGCAATTTAGCCTAATTTCAACATAATCCCACATAATAGTTATAGAGGATTGCTAATTCTCCTTTGGAAACTACTTTAAAGACCTGTTCACAGGACATTTATCCTAGAATGTAGAAAGCCGCCTATGGATATAAAAATATGATTGTTATCTCCCCCAACCAAATCATTTTGCATTTAATATAATGATCACTAGGTACTTGGGCAACCCTCAGTTCCAATACAAAGGAAAAAGTGAAGGAAGTATATGTTAATCATCAACATCAATTTAAGGCTAAGTGACAACTTCTATAAAAATCATTTCACCATAAGTAACAGTAATAATACACAGTTTATGAATGAGGACAGTGAATCTCAGCTTATAAAACACGCCTAAGGATTTCTAACCATTATGCGACAGCACAAGGCTTTGGTTCTACAGTTGCCTGTTATGAAAGTCCAGGCTCCACAGCAAGATGCTGTACTCAACACTGGTTTTTATGTAATATTTACATTTTTTATTTTGTACATTATATTGTCTACTCCTGCACATTCTGTATAATTTTAGTATATCACAGCTTTGTAATGCTATCAGAGTATTTTTTTTTTACTTAGGTAAAATTCACCATTTCAATAATTTTATTTATTTATTTATTCACTTATTTTTTATTAAAAATTTTTTCAGTGCTTTTTTTATTTTTTATTTTTATTTTTTTAATGTTTATTCATTTTTGAGACAGAGAGAGACAGAGCATGAACGGGGGAGGGTCAGAGAGAGGGAGACACAGAATCTGAAACAGGCTCCAGGCTCTGAGCTGTCAGCACAGAGCCCGACGTGGGGCTCGAACTCACGGACAGCGAGATCATGACCTGAGCTTAAGTCAGCCACTTAACCGACTGAGCCACCCAGGCGCCCCTTCAGTGTGTATTTTTGAGAGAGAGAGAGAGAGAGAGAGAGAGAGAGAGAGAGAGAGTGGGGGGAGGGGTGGAGAGAGAGGGAGACACAGAATCTGAAGCCGGCCCTAAGCCGTCAGCACAGAGCCGAACATGAAGCTTGAACCCAGGAACTGTGAGACCACGACCCAAGCTGAAGTTGGGTATTCAACCAACTGAGCCACCCAGGTGCCCCCACCATTTTAATATTTCTAAAGTGTATAATTCAGTGGCATTTAATACATTCACAATGTTGTACAACTATCCCCACTATTTAGCTCTAAACCATTTTCAGCACCCCCAAAGGAAATCCCATAACCACTACACAGCCCTTCTCCTCCCGCTCCCCTCACCTCCTCGCCTCCTGATAACCACTAATTCACATCCTCTGTCTATGGGTTTGCCTCTTCTGGACACTTCGTGTACACGGAATCATACAATATGTGGTCTTTTGTCTTCGGCTTCTCTCATCTGACACCATGTTTTCAAGTTTCTTCCCTGGCATGGCATGGACCGGTACTTTGTTTCTTTTTATAGCTGAATAATATTCCATTGTATGGATATCCATATTATGTTCTGCATCCCTCAGTAGATGGACATTTGGGTTGTTTTGACCTTTGGCTATTGTGAGTGTTGCTATGAATATTCACGTACAAGTTTTTGTTTATACTCATTTTCAGTTCTTTTGGGTTATGTACACAAACCCAGGAGTGGGATTGTTGGGTCATATATCATTCTGTGTTTAACTTATGGAGGGACCGCTAACCTGTTTTGCACAGTGTCTACACCATTTATAGTCCGAGCAGCAACGCGTAAGCACTTCAATTTCTGCACATCTTCACCATTTGTTATTTTCCGTTACAAAAAAAAATCATACCCATCCTAGTGGGTGTAGAGTAGCTCCTTATTGTGGTTTTGGTTTGCATTTGCCTATTGGCCAATTAAACATTGCTCATGTGCTTCAGTGTCTTTTTAAATAAACTGTTAATTTTAGACTAGTTTTAGGGGTGCTTGGATGGCTCAGTAGGCTGAGCATCTGACATCGGCTCAGGTCAGGATCTCACGGTTCATGAGTTCAAGCCCTGCGTTGGGCTCTGTGCTGACAGCTTGGAGCCCGTTTCAGATTCTGTGTCTCCCTCTCTTGCGGCACCTCCCCTGCTCATGCTCTGTCTCTCTCAAAAATAAATAAACAATAAAATATTTAGAATAGGGGCGCCTGGGTGGCGCAGTCGGTTGAGCGTCCGACTTCAGCCAGGTCAGGATCTCGCGGTCCGGGAGTTCGAGCCCCGCGTCAGGCTCTGGGCTGATGGCTCGGAGCCTGGAGCCTGTTTCCGATACTGTGTCTCCCTCTCTCTCTGCCCCTCCCCCGTTCATGCTCTGTCTCTCTCTGTCCCAAAAATAAATAAACGTTGAAAAAATAAATTAAAAAAAAAATAAAATAAAATATTTAGAATAGTTTTAGATTTGTGGAAAATTGGCAAAGGTTAGACAACAACATGTTAATAATAGTCTTCATACCAAATATACTGCAAGACACTTCTATACTTCATCTACGTCTTCCACCTTAGGTTTTGAACTTCTTCATAGAGAAATAGGGTTTTTTTTTTTTTTAATGTTTGTTTATTTATTTTGAAAGAGAGAGTGTATGTGCAGGAGCAAGGCAGGGGCAGAGAGGGAGAGAGAGAATCCCAAGCAGGCTTCATGCCCAGGGTACAGCTGGAAGTGGAGCTCGATCTTATAACTGGACATCATGACCTGAGCTAAAATCAAGAGTTGGAGGTTTAACTGAGTGACCCAGGTACTCCAATAAATAGATTTTTAAAAAAGAGAAGTTAATATGGGGCGCCTGGGTGGCTCAGTCAGTTGAGCGTCCGACTTCGGCTCAGGTCATGATCTCGCTGTCCATGAGTTCGAGCCCCGCGTCGGGCTCTGTGCTGACAGCTCAGAGCTTGGAACCTGCTTCGGATTCTGTGTCTCCCTCTCTCTCTGACCCTTCCCCATTCATGCTCTGTCTCTCTCTGTCTCAAAAATAAATAAATATTAAAAAAAATAAAAAAAAAAGAAGTTAATAAATGGAGGTACATGGCATAGTGATTAAATATATGATGTTAGTGGGGTGCCTGGGTGACACACTTGGTTAAGCATCTGACTCTCGATTTTGGCTTCGGTCATGATCTCATGGTTCGTAAGATGGAGCCCTGCGATAGGCTCTGGGCTGACAGTGTGGAGCCTGATTGGGATTCTCCCTCTCCTTCTCTCTGCCCCTACTGTGCTCGTGTCGTCTCTCTCTCTGAGTAAATAAATACACTTAAAAAAATAAGACGTTATTCATACCAGGTCTGAATATCAGTTGTGTCATCCTAGGCAAGGTACTTAACCTCTCTGAACCTCAGTCTCTTCTTCTATAAAATAGGGATAGCATCTGCCTCATTGTGTCCTTATGAGGGTCAAATGAGAAAAAGTATTGAAGGCACTTACATGCAGTTTTGGGCACTCAATAAATGAGACATTTACTTTGCTTGCTTTTGAAAGCACAGAGCAATCACCTAATTTGTCTGTGTTCCCATAGTTGGTCAAAATCATAAGAGACCATCATTGTACTCTGTATCTTTCCTTCATTCATGCATGTATTCATTCATTTCGCAAATATGCATTGGCCCATGCTATGTGTCCAGCTGTGGTCAAGAAGCTGCAAACACCAATGGCAGTAAAAATCACAGATCTGGAAGCAGAAAAGCCTAAGATCAAATCCCAACTGGCACTTCCTAGGTGTGTGTTCCTGTGCAAGTTATCTAATCTTGTTAAGCCTCTGTTTTTTCATCAGTAAAGTGGGAATACTAATGCTTCCTGCCTCATCGAGTAGAGAGGATTAAATAAATGCATCATCTAAAGTATTTACCAAAATGACCAGCACACTCAAGAATGGTAACCCAATTTCTATTATGTTAACCACTTCTGTTATGGTCATGAATTTGATTAAGAGAAAGACAAATAGTGTAAAGATTTAATGAGATAATAAATGCAAACATTTAGAGGCATACACAGCATTTTGTAAATATGTCTCAATATAAATGTTACTTTCCTTTTGATGTGTTTTTCAATCATTATTTTAAATGTTTATTTATTTTGAGAGAGACAGTGCCAGTGGGGGGAGGGACAGAGAGAGGGAGAGAGAAAGAACCCCAAACCAGGCTCGGGGGTGACGAGCCCAACATGGGGCTTGATCCCATGAAATGTGAGATCGTGACCTGAGCTGAAACCAAGAGTCAGACGCTTAACCAACTGAACCACCCGGGCGCCCCTCAATCATTTAAAAATATAAAACCTTTTTTTAGCTCATTGGTTACACAGAGAAAGGTTAAGGAGTAGATTTGGCTGTGGGCCATATTCCCTGACATAGTGCATTCTATGCAGAAAGGATAAATATGTTTTCATGAGACTTTGTCTCATATATATGTGTACATGTGTTGGGTAGTGGAACAAAATGCATTTATTATTCTGAACAGCATTGAAAAAAGTTTGGAAACACTAGCCTAGAGAAAGTTCTCAGCTATCTGGAAAGCAGCTTTAGGAAATAAATGCCAACTTGCCTTAGCAAGTGGATCATATAGCTTTAATAGTTTTGGGCTTCAGTGGTGTCAATTAAAAAATAAAGTCAGATCGAGATGATGTGTTAAAATAAAATTAATAACAGAAGGGGAAGTTGGGTCTACTGTGGAACAGGGTAATGGAGGATATAAGTGAAAAGAAAAAAAAAAAGAAAAAAAAAAGAATTTCTGTCTAGTTTCTGCCCCCATCACTCAGCTGTGAGTGTTCCCAGAACTCTCAGGATTCTGGAGGAAAGGTCACAAGATCAAGGTCAAACATCTGAAAAATGCAGATGGTGTGAGTTTGGAAGGAGAAACATTCCCAAGCATATACCAGCTTGTGCATTCACTAAAGCGGAGGGCTAACTTAATAATTAAAACTGCAGTGTCTTCCAACACTTAGCTTAATTCAGCAGTTCCCTGCTGCATGTAAAATCCTTGGGGTACCAAACTCAGGCATGGTGAATTTCTCAGCCAGTTAGAGCCAAGAATGTTCTGGATACACGGACTCCAAATTTGGGCACTGACTCCGTTTGGAGGGGGCGGGGGGGGGAGAGTGTTGCTTATAACCACTCTGGGTTTGGCTAAGGCTCCCCTCACCTGGGCAACAGTCCATAAAAATGAGTTTAAAATTCTAGGAATGTGCTAAATTTGGAAAGCAAATAATACATTTTTTGGGTCCTCATTCATCTGGCTACAAGATTTTCTGGGGAACAATTTTCCAAAGATGGCACAGTTCAAGGAGCAAGGTTGTTCAGATTCCAGATTGCTTCATTATCCTGAGTCATCTTCTAAAACCCCACCTAGCATTTGCTGGATCAGCTTTGTGGCAACACAGAGTTGTGCTTTATGGAACTATATATTCGCATTGTGGGCGACTGAAACCATCTGAGAACTCTATGAATGGCTCCATAAAACACGTCTTCAAGTACCATAATGTGATCATAAAACTGGACTTTGTCTCTCAGTTCTTAAAATACCGTTAAAATAAATTAAAGGGGAGGAGGCAAGTTCTCCTAACAACGGCACCTTTAATTTCTGAAGCCAGGTTTACAAATTACAATCCTCCCTTCTAACATGTCCTTCGGGACCACCCTGGGCTCCCTGTCACTCAGTTTACCAAACACTATTGAACTGGTCTGTGTGGTTTTTTTTTTTAATATTTTTCCTTCCTTCCTTCCTTCCTTCCTTCCTTCCTTCCTTCCTTCCTTC
>NW_024412444.1:3134338-3297484 GCF_014898765.1 Herpailurus yagouaroundi
TTCCTTCCTTCCTTCCTTCCTTCCTTCCTTCCTTCCTTCCTTCCTTCCTTTTTTTCTTTTTTTTAAGTGAACTCTATGCCCGACATGGGGCTTAAACTCACAACCCCTGAGGTCAAGAGGTACACGATCTACCTACTGAGCCAGAGGGTGCCTCTGGTCTGTTTTCTTGTTCCACTATCCAGTTAGGTGGCAAGGTTCATCCAGGAAAAAAAAAACAACAACAGTGTGTCACTTAGTTCTGTACCATCAGTGCCTAGAAGGATTGATGAAATAAGGATTAATCAACATTTGTTGAATGAATGAACGAATGGAAACAATCTACCGACTGTCATGGCCATCTTGGAGTATTTAATTCTCTTTTTCAGCTTTGCCCCAGAAAAACTCATTTCAGAACATTTGCAATTGATGTTAGGTAGTTTAACAACCCATCTGTATTAAACAAGTCTAACATCTGACTGACTTCCTTTGTAAAGGGTTCAATCCTGCACTGTTGCCAGCTTCAGGATAGCTTCAAACTACCCAAATGTGTGCCAACCATTGCAGCTTTGGTTGGAATCAAATGCCTACAACTATTTGAATTCTTGGAACTCTGAGGTCACCGTAGAAAAGGGGATCGTGATAAGAGCCTGCAGAGGAATCCACCTTCATGAGGTTTCTTTAGTCCCAAGTTCACACGCACCTTGTCAGTCTTCATCAGGTAGCTAATGGTGTTTGTGACTCACTTGTGTTTATTGTCAAAGCCGCTGAAAGGTAGGCAGACTCTACCTCTACTCTGAACAATTGAAACTGAAAGCTTTCATAAAGACTGAAATTTCTTGGGTTGCTTTTTCCATGTGTTAGTAAAAATCTCCTTTCTTCTGGGATTGCTAAACCTGGACACTGTAAGCTGCTTCCTGGCTGTCTGGAGAAGGCCAGTCTATGTGTCGTAGGAGAGGACGAGGGCAACAGGGGGAAGCAAAGCCAAGAGACAGAGAAGGAGAAATACAAGAGCCTTGCTTTGAGCCTCTTCATCTAGCTGTGCTGAAAATTCGCTTCACCTCTGCCTTTCCAGTTATATGGGCTAATCCATTTCCTTTTTTTTTTTTAAGTTTCAAAATTTATTTTGAGAGAGAGAGAGAACATGAACTGGGGAGGGGCAGAGAGAGAGAGAGAGAGAGAGAGAGAGAGAGAGAGAGAGAGAATCCCAAGCAGACTCCTTGCTGTCAGCACAGAGCCCGATGCAGGGCTTGATCTCACAAAACCCAAGGTCATGACCTGAGGTGAAATCAAGAGTCAGACACTCAACCAACTTAGTGACCCAGGTGCCCCTATTTACTTTTTTGCTTAAGCTAGTTCAGCTGGGTTTCTGTCACTGGCAACCAAAACATCCTAATACAAATGATTAGTTTAGCCCCATTCAGAATCTTTTTTTAATTTTTATTATTTTTATTTTTTTTCAACGTTTTTTAATTTATTTTTGGGACAGAGAGAGACAGAGCATGAACGGGGGAGGGGCAGAGAGAGAGGGAGACACAGAATCAGAAACAGGCTCCAGGCTCCGAGCCATCAGCCCAGAGCCCGACACGGGGCTCGAACTCAGGGACCGCGAGATCGTGACCTGGCTGAAGTCGGACACCCAACCGACTGCGCCACCCAGGCGCCCCCTCATTCAGAATCTTAAAGGATCATTAACAGGGCATCGGTTAGATACTTCTTGGAACATTGAAAGATTCAACATTGTTGAAGAAATAAAATATTGTTGAGCTACTGAAAGTGATAAATAAATATAGGTTTATGTTTACAAATAGGAAATTGATAGAATGTTAGCAAGTGAAAAAGCACTAAAAGTATTATTTTATTCCATAAATTAACTATAACTCCCAAATGGACACAGAAAGAACTTTAAAGAGGGTAGACTCTATATGTGTGTGTTTGTATTGGCCAAAGTCCCAGAGAACATACACTCAAATGTAAAAAGTTATCTCTTGGTAATGGAATTTTAAATAATTTAATGCTGCCTTTTTATTATCTATTTTTTAAAATTATTCTGCCAAAACGAGTATTACTAGGGTATTTTTAAAAATTTGGGCATCCTACCCTTGGCTTCAAAGTGTATTTTCCTCTTCTTTCATTCAGTTCTGTTTCAGTGCAGTAAATTGTTAATGATCTAAAAGAAAGAAGGAGGGGCACTTGGGTGGCTCAGTCAGTTAAGCGTCCAGCTTCTGCTCAGGTCATGATCTTTCGGTTTGTGAGTTTGAGTCCTGAGGCGGTCTCTGTGCTGACAGCTCAGAGCCTGGAGCCTGCTTTAGATTCTGTGTCTCCTTCTCTCTCTGCACGCTCTGTCTCTCTCTCTCTCTCTCTCTCTCTCTCAAAAATAAATAAACATTAAAAAAATAAAACAAAGAAGTAATACAGAGCATGAACAACTTCAATAATAAAGTCCTGTATTTTTTAAGCATCTACCATATTCAAATGACTGTGTTTTCAGAGTTGATGGGAAATGGAAAAGAAATAAAATGTTATCAAAGAATGCAAATATCCTCTTCTCAAGGAAATTAACAATATCATCAGGTGTATTTCCAGTGGAATTATCCAGGATGATATTTAGTGTTTTATATAGCTGAACCATTCGCCAGATTTTAGGAGAGATTCCCATGATAAATTCTTGGGTTTCTCTTGGTTCCTCAAACCCAAAATCAAGTTTCAAATCCTGCAGTTATCAATATTTATTTTTCACATGGAAGTGAACCACAACATTATCCAGGATTAAACCCTTTTCCTGGAGTTACTCTTCTGAGTATTAAAAGAATAGCTCACTTGTGATGTTTTGAAAGACACCCTAAGAATTAACTTTTTATTTATACTTGCCTATCTAGAAGTACTGAAGGGAGGGATACTGTGGTTAGAGAAACCACCCCATCTGCCTCCCTGTTTAAGAAAGAACAAGTTATCAAGTAAATCATAAAAGTGCCTCCCACGGATGACTAGGAGAATGGCCCTCGTGGACATTTTCCTTCTTCTTTCTCAACTAAAGGCTTCAATCTCCTCTGCTGGTCTTCTGCTCCAAATCACCTGTATGGAGTCAGTTACCTTATTAAATACAGAGTATTTATCCTGATACCTATAATGTATGCGCTTTGAAGGCATTCTCCAGGAATTAAAAGGTAATCAATTTATATGTCTTCCTCTGCCGCACATCTGACCAACTCATTTTCTCTCCTCACGTTTTCAGAAAAATGAAGTGAAATGCCACTTTATTTAAAACTTTTTTTTTAATGTTTATTTATTTTTGAGACAGAGAGAGACAGAGCATGAACGGGGGAGGGGCAGAGAGAGAGGGAGACACAGAATGGGAAGCAGGCTCCAGGCTCTGAGCCATCAGCCCAGAGCCCAATGCGGGGCTCGAACTCATGGACCGTGAGATCGTGACCTGAGCCGAAGTCGGACGCTCAACCAACGGAGCCACCCAGGTGCCCCGTGAAATGCCACTTTAGACCGCAGCGATACATTTCTGTAATCACAACCGGGAAACTTTGGGAAGAAATGCATTTGGGAGAGAGAAAAGAAATGCACATTTTATATTTGTGGGATTTTTTTGTTCTCTTCCCTTTAGTGGAATTGGTTATATGAAAATAAGACCTTAATTTGGGTAGAGTTTATTGTGTTACAGTTTACTTCTCATCCGAATCTACCGTGTTTATTAACAGTTCATTGTTGAAACGCTTATGCAATAACAGTAAAAGTGTGTTTGGCACATCACCTGTACCACAGCCCACAGACCCCCAAACAATTTAGAAATGCTTGCAAATTACTCCTCTGTACATTCCAGTTCGGTATTCACGTTGAGTCAATGGATGGGGGGGACAGGAGATTGGATTCCAAAGTGGAACACCGTATTCCATCAGATTAAAGGGAAGAGAGAGCAGGGTGACCTAATTAGCGTGCACACACTTTGTGACAGATTGAGGAACCCCCAAAATGCTATTATCCGAATAGGCTAAATGGCAGATGACCACATCCTACATTCTCACAGCGCCGTGGTTCTGAGCATGGACTTTGGGTCACGCCTCTGGGTTCATATCCTAGCTTTGTCACTGCCATGCCTGGGAGCAAGTTTCTTTACTTGCTTCACGTTCCTCACTTGAAAATCAAGGTCATTCATGTAAAATCAAGGTCATGTTCCTCAATTGTGAAATCGAGCTCACTCTTGTAAAATCGAAGTCATACCTGCCTCACACCATTGTTATGATGATTAAATAAAGTGATGTACATAATGATCCTGGCACACTTAGTAAGTCTCAAAGTTAGATATTTTGTGGTCTTATTTTCTCCATTGGAATGTATTGCCAAAGTCAAAGTCCATAGCATAAATGAAAGAAGCCAAAACACTAGGCTCTCACTTTACACCTATCCAAGAAAAATCTACCTCGAGATAACTTTGAGTTCTTTCAAAAAAAACGATTTATAAATACCTTAATTCTAGCCACCAAATCTAAATGGGTTTTGTGTTAGAAATCACATACAGTTTAATGTCTCAAATTTTTTTTTTTTTTTTTTTTTTAGTAATCTCTACAGCAGTGTGGGGCTTGACCTCACAACCCTGAGATCAAGAGTCACATGCTCTACTGACTGAGTCAGGCAGGTACCCCAGTTTAATGTCACACTTTATCCATGCATTCATGTACTCATTCAGCAAGTAGGTATGGTACACAATCCAAGCAAGGCATGGATTTAGGTGCTGAGGACTCAAAAGCTTGGATAGGATAGATATGATTTCTGCCCCAAATTTACTTCCGCACAGGGACACAGGAACTGGACTGGGTGTAACAGAGTAGATAGGGTCAGAGGAGGCACATAAAGCTTGGGAACATCAGAAACTTAGTACCTGGAAACTGGTGGTTTTAGCTGCTTTGGAGGTTTGAATTATTTCTTTTATGCTGCTGGATTTATTTTTTTTATTTATTTTATTTTATTTTATTTTATTTTTTTTCAACGTTTATTTATTTTTGGGACAGAGAGAGACAGAGCATGAACGGCGGAGGGGCAGAGAGAGAGGGAGACACAGAATCGGAAACAGGCTCCAGGCTCTGAGCCATCAGCCCAGAGCCTGATGCGGGGCTCGAACTCCCGGACCGCGAGATCGTGACCTGGCTGAAGTCGGACGCTTAACCGACTGCGCCACCCAGGCGCCCCAATGCTGCTGGATTTATAATGTGTCTCTCTCTACCTCTCTCCATTCTGCCCTCTGTAGCCTCAGGTATCCCTTCTTTTCCTGGGGGTATCCCACATCTGAAATCTGAATTGTGCCAAATTTCCAGTCCTTTCTCTTCTCAACTGCAGGGACACCTGGAATCCTCGAGAGGGAAGATGGTACCACTGCAGGGACAGGACCTGCAGGACACTTGGTCTCACCCTTCCTGTAGACTGCTCCAGATGCCAGTGAGAGTTGCATGGGGTGGTAGGGAACGAGGCAGGTGGGGAAATTCTTGGCAAGCAAGCAGACTACTAGAAGATGGAGAGGGGAACAGGGGAAACACACAAGGTCCGGCTTACTAGTGATTTGTAGGGGCATCTGTAACTCCACTTTCTGGTGGTAAGCAAAAATGTGCATTTTTGTGGGGAGATTCATTCAACAAATACTTGAGCATTAATTAGGTACAAGGCATTGTTCTGGGAACTGAAGGCATTGGGAACTACAAGGCATTGTTCTGGGACAGATCAGTAAACCAAACTGCCGAAGTTCCCTGTCCTCCTGGAGCCTACACTCTAGAGGAAGATGTGGACCTTAGGTTTGTTCTCCAAAAGGTTCTGTGCTGTAAAAAATGCTCAGGAAATCAAGGTGCTGGACCTGTGGCCCTCAGGGTTGTATACCAACACCACTTAACCTTACAAGTTCAGAGGACACAGCTCATCCTCTGAGATTCTGATTGGATGGATCTGTGTTTGGGCTTGGGAATAAAGTTTTGAAGCTCCCACTCATTTTGATCCCGTTAAGTTTAAGACAAACGGATTGCTTCTTTGAAAAGAGGCTGGAGATGAAGTTTCCCTCACCAAGAAGAGCCAAGAAAAATTGGCTGCTTCCCTCTTTCACAAATGCTAGGCAATGGGATTTTCAGTTCTGGATGTCTCAGGAAAGAAGCATCAACATTCTTCTCTTATTTTTATTAGCTTAGAATAGCACCCTACAAACTACTTTAAAAATATTTAAATGTGTGCCCATATATCTTAAGCTTTAGAGGAAAGAAAAGGAATTATCATCAACATCTAACTGGAGACCCCAAATGATTTCCTAATTGTTTTTCCAAATACAACTACTACTAATATAAGTTTTTATTATATGCCTCTTTACAAGTATTCAGTTTACAAGCTAGGCACTTAACAAGTGTTCTCTCATGTAATACTCCCAAGAACCTTGTAAGTTATTGTTATACTTACGTGACAGGGGAGAAAGGAAGGCTCTGAGGGGTCAGGGAGCTTGCTCAAAGTCACACAGAGATTGGATGGGTGGGAATCTAAACACCATAGGCTGGTTCTCAACCCCAACCACTGAGGCATCCCAGCCTTTCTGAGTCCCATCTACTCCCCTCCCTTGTTTAACACTTGGTATCTCTTCTGTGACCAAAGACGAACATGTATGTCCTAAATCAGCGAGGAAAAGAGATGGCTTGGGAGACTCTCCGTGGGGGGGAGGGGGGGGTATTTGGGGAGGGCAGCGTTCCCGGTGCAGGGTATTCTGTCTGCAGCCTCCGAGATCTTTCCGAAACCTAGCGGAGGCAAGGCACTCGCTCTGTCCCCACCCCAGGGCGGCACCGATCCCCGGGTTGTGAATTCCGAGAGCTAGCTGTGCAGCCCCCGCCCCCGCAGGCGTCTGGGCGCGGGTGCAGATCGCAGATCCGGGGGTGATCCTAATCTCCTGGCCCCAGGGCGGGTCCGAAGGATTCTCGGCTCAGCCAGGAACCTGAGCCTGGAACAGATGACTGGCTCCAGAAGTCTTTGCTGAAAAGGCAGTTAAAAAGCTAGACCCCTTTTAGGTTGAAGACCTGAAGCCTCCAGCCAGTTGGCTCCATTCCCTTGCCTATAGTTTTCCCCGTGGCTTAAAAAGTTGGCTCCAAAGTTTAAGGGGATCCTAAAGTTCACAGGGATCCCAGGTGGGCGGCCAGGGGACCCTGGGCCGCAGAGACACTGGCAGTCCCAGCTCCAGGACCCGAACCGGCGGGCGCAGGCAGGCAGGGAGCAGACGCGCGACTCCGGGTCTCGTCCGGCTCTGGGGTACTGAACTGCCTCGGGGCGGTGTGGGGGGTGGGGGGGGAAGGGGCGGGGGTGGACGAGCCCGGCGGGGTGACCGACAGCGTGGCCAGCCACTGGCCGAGGGCGGCGAGGAGGCTTAGGCAGGCGTGAGTGCGTGCGTGTGTGCGTGAGTGTGAGCGCGAGGGTGAGTGTGTGAGCCTCCCCAACCCCCACCTGTTTGAAATGGGTTTAAAATGCCAAAGCCAGGTTGCCTGTACTTGAAAAGTTGCAAACAGTCGGAGTAAAACACGTGCGCGTCCCCCTAGCCCCAAGTGATTGGCTGACTCCAGGGCAAGGCAAGGCAAGGAAAGGAGGAATAAGAAGGGTGCGTGGAGGCGGGTGAGTTGCCGTCTGCAAGATCGGTTTTAGGACCCAACGGGAAGCACACTGGAATCTCTCCCTTCGGGAAGGAGAGGTGGGGCGGGCCGGCCGGCAGGCGGCCTCGGGGCGCATGCGCGCGCGTCTCCTCTCGCCGGCCGCTGCGCTCGGCGGCGCGGAATAGAATGAACTGTAACAAAACAAGCCGAGCCTTTGTATCTGCTTAAAGGGGCCGCAGGCACTTCCCTCCTGTCCCCCCCAACCCCCGCTCGGCTACCGCGTCTCCAGGGCTCCCAGCAACTGTCTGGAAGGGCTTCCCTCACCCTCAGGAACAGCCCGCCAGCGAGGGAAGGCGAGCCAGGCGGGAGGAAAAGAGAAGACACCGCGTTTCTAAGAGGCAAGAAAGGAAGGAAGGAAGGAAAAAAAATAACCCGAGCGGCGCAGAGTGGACTCTGGTCCCGGAGAGAACGTCGGGCGCCGGAACGTGGACCGAGAAGCACCGGAATGCAAACAAAGCTCGCGGGCGCCTGTGCAGGGCTCGCGGGGAAGACCAGAAAGTTTGTTTTATGATGGCTTGAGTGAGCGAGTGTGTGCAGGGGAGCGAGGCTGCCAAGTTTCTCCCTCCCGTTGCGTTATTTGGGGGGAGATGTCCCTCCCATGAACCAGCGGGGGGGCCTGGGGGCTTGTGCTGTGGGGGGCACCTGTCTCTCATTTATTATTTTTTTGTGGGGGGAGGAGGGGTGTAACAGCCCATCATGTCGAGAGTGATCCAGAAGAAGAACCACTGGACTAGCAAGGTTCACGAATGCACCGTGAGACGGGGACCCCAGGGCGAGCTGGGGGTGACGGTGCTGGGGGGCGCGGAGAACGGGGAGTTTCCGTATGTCGGAGCGGTGGCCGCGGCCGAGGCGGCGGGGCTTCCCGGCGGCGGCGAGGGCCCTTGGCTGGGCGAGGGGGAGCTGCTTCTGGAGGTGCAGGGGATCCGGGTGTCCGGCTTGCCCCGCTATGACGTGCTGGGAGTCATCGACAGCTGCAAGGAGGCCGTCACCTTCAAAGCCGTCAGACAAGGTAAGACGGGACGCGCCTCCCGGAGGCGCCCGCAAAACGGGGAGCGGCCTGCGGAGAGCCCCCCGCCGCATCTCGATTTCCCGCGTTCCTCCTCCGAGCGCAGCTTGGAGGGGAAGTTGGGGTCGTGCGCCCTGTCGTGGTGAAATGAGCAAAGTTGTTGAGAGGTTGTGGATTGTTTGCCCACCTGCGTTGGAAAGAGGGGGCTGGGTTTCCTCCGGGCAGCGGAGAGACTTTTCCCAGGCCCGGTTTGCCAACCTGTTATCTCAGCCACCGAGTACAGCGCGGCTTGTCTGCGCGAGGAGGCTTGGGAAACCGAGTCAGGGGCAAAGTGGACGGCCTCCAGGCTTCTCGGAGGAGTGATGCAGCAGGCGCTGCCGCTGCGTTCTTTTGCTACTTATCTGTTGCCAGACCCGGAGAATGGGTACGAACGAGAAGAGGGGTGTATGGTTACTGACCTCCTCCGTCGGGAAATCTTCCCCAGGGCATCCCTCCAGGTGGGCTGGGGCGTGACCGCCCTGCGGTTCCTATGCCCGCCTCCTGAAGATCCTGCATTCACCCCAGAGCTGGATGACGCATGTGTCTCCACCGTGTGGCCCAGCCCCAGGCGTGGGGGGTGGAGGGGGGGGGGGAGAAGGAGTATTTCTGTCTGCGCGAATCTGGCCCAAGTTTATGCTGCCTTCTCCGCCACCACCATCATCATTGTTGATGATGATAATGGTGGCTACTATTCACTGTTAGCTTACTACGTGCCAGGCTCTGTGTTGAATACTTTCCTTGGGCTGTTTTGCTCTGACTGACAATTCTGTGATCGGGTTGTTTTTATAAACCCCATGTTACAGATAAGGAAACTGGGACTGATATTGCATAAGTTATTTGCCCAAGGTCACACAGATACCAGAAGTGAGGGTTTCAGTCAATGCAAGCCTTAAGCACTAGGAGAAAGAGGTGGGGCCGGGGGGGGGGGGGGGGGGGGGGGTTGACCCCCCCGGGCTGGGGGGGCTTGTTTTCTGGGGAGGGAATGAAGGCAGATTCCTCTCTCAGAAGCCAACTTTTTTGATGGCTGCTGGTGGTGGGGAATCCCTCCTGCCTGAGTTTAGTGCTGGCAAGGGGTTATCCTTGCATCAGTCCAACAGAGAAGGACTTGATTCCCTTAAAGTATCCCTTGCACCACCGAGTGCCATGACATAGGTTCTCCCGCATGAAAGCACCAGAGGAGGTGGCAAAGTTGAGCGTGGTGAAAAGTTCCCATATGTGCTGCGGGCCTGGAAGGGCACGTGGCAGCTGGAGGAATGTGTTAAAGGAAAGGAAGGCTGGGCTGGGCTGAGCTGAGCAGATCCTTGGAAGCAGGCCCGTTCCAGATGAAACAGAGGAGGGGGACAGAAGGAATTGTCAGGCCTTTTGGTAGTTGGGGAGCGATGGACTGACATTTATAGAAAGCTCCCTCCATTTATGTCTTCATCTTCCACTTGGACACCTCCTCCAAGAAGCCCTCCAGCATCCTGCCAAGCTGAACAAACCCTTCTTCCTTTGGACTCCCCTAAATGTGTACTTTGTAGTTTTTACTTACTCTGATCTATGAGTTAGGCCCCTCCTCATTTCCATACTAGATGGCAAGCTTACTGGAGAGAGACTGTGCCTTATTCATTGTGCATCTCCCCAGGCTTTGCTTGAGGTCTAACACCTCCTTCCCCTGAGAGTGTGTCCTCATCTGTAAACTGGCGTTTGTTTGGGTATTACATAAAATGATAAGTGGAAAGTGTGCAGAGCAGTGCCTGGCACATGGTAAGTGCCCAATAAAGAAGATATATTATGTTTAATTCACTTTGACCAGTTATTTCTCAGTCTAGCTTTTAGCGCTAGGAACCTGGATTATGAACTTAATGCCTGTACCTGGATTGTTAGGACTTGATAGAACTATAGAGAAAACACTGTGTCAAAGCAGTTGGTGGGAACAGCTACAGGTGTCAGCATTTTGGAGAGAGGGTTGGAGGAAAGGCAGGGGTACCTACCTATCTATTATCTGCCTAGTGGGTCCTATGTGGGGCCTTGTTTTTAATGTGCAAGATGATGCATGTGGCTGACCCTTTGTCCACCAGTCATCAAAGATCAAGAGACATAATGCCAGGCTGTCTCACCATGGAACTAAGGAAGGATTGGTCAGATAATCAAGTGTGTTTGAAATCAGACACCTCTGGATTGAAAGGAAACTGTACTGTCACCAAATGTTATTTCCCTTCATCTAGAACCATTCTATGTGCTGCACAGTACTGTTCATAGCAGGTGTGTGTGTGTGTGTAAATCTACTTTTTCTACTCAAGATAGCATTAAGATGTGGATGGAATCCATTGCAGTGTGAAAGCTATTTTATGTAATAATTACATGGGTACAGTTCTTTCAACATCTTCATTACAGAAACATGGCACTGGAGAGCATTTCACTAATCTTCTGTTCCCCTTCATGGCGAGAATATGATTTAAATTCTGCGACAGAATTGCTCTTACTATGTCTTCATTACTGTGTTTGAATCATATTAGGTAGGCTCATCCTTGGTACGTGGTAAAGGAAAATGTTACTTTTTTCCACACCCTGAGCTAGCCACTCCCAGGGACACAGGGCACTTTGGGTGCCATCTGTATGGAAATGTCACGGTCTTCCTGTGGGAGAAAATTCTGTTTCTATTTCATGGCAGCTCCCTGGAAAGATGCACAGACTAAAATAGTCTGTAGCAAATGGTATTATATGAAGCAGGACTGAATTGTGAAGGAACCAAGCTCCATGGGTCTACCAGCTTGGACTTGGTTCATTTTAGATGGAGGAGACAGTCTTTTGTTACAAGGTGCTTAAAAAAATGTATGGATACCTGTCTATGTTATATACAGTGTGTTATTTTGTATCTATAATATAGCATGTATATACTTGTTATGCTTTGTAAGTATATATTATGTTCATCTGTAGTGAAATGCACAGATCTTCACTATGTAGTTCGGTGAGTTTTGACAAATGTATATGTTTATTTAATGTTCACTCAAATCAAGATCTAGAATATTCCCATTACCTCACAAATTTCCCTCTTGCCCCTTTCCAGTCCATTCCCCACACTTCCTCCAGAGGCAAAGGCTGTCCTATTTCTTTTACCATGGATAAGTTTTTTTTTTTTTTATTATTAATTAAGTTACTTCCAATGAACTAAAGAAATCTTAACGACTTTTTTGTGGTTGGTTTTTTTTTTTTTTGCTGAACAAAATATTTTGGAGATTTCATATTGTGTGTATCATTCTTCTTTTCCTCCTCCTCCTCCTTCTTCCTCTTTTTAAAGATTTTAAGTAATCTCTCCACCTAATGTGGGGCTCGAACTCACAACCCCAGATCAAGAGTTAAATGTTCTACTGACTGAGCCAGTCCAGTGCCCCTCATTGTTGTTTTTTATTGTTGAGTAGTATTCCATTGTAGGTATGTGTATATAGCAGTTTTTTTTTCATGTATATATATATATATATATACACATATATATATATACATATACATACATATGTATATATATACATATACATATACATATATATATATATACACATATACATATACATATATATATATATATATATATCTCAAGCGGGCTCTGCACTTTCAGTGTGGGAGCCTGACACGGGGCTTGAACCCACAAAGTGTGAAATCATGACCTGAGCTGAAATGAAGAGTCGGACACTTAACTCACTGAGCCACCCAGGAGATCCTGTACATACCAGTTTTTAAAATATTTTTGCTTGTCAGTAAACATTTGGGCTATTGATCCCTTTTGGCTATTATGAATTGAGATGCCAGAAATATTCCAGTCGCTCCACATTTTTGCCAGTCTTTAATCATCCCTGTCTTTTGAATTCTAGTGTATGTGGAAAAAGAAAATAAGGTAATTAAGGATACTTTGCTATAGGATACAAGCTAAGCACTTGCTTTAGAATGTGCCCGGTCCTTGGCTAAGCTAGTACTCTGTGGACATTTTGTCTTTTATTCCTCACAACTGGAATCAGATGTCAGAAACTGAGGTCCAGAGTTTGGGTAGCCTTTCCGAGGGTCATACAAGTAGCCGAAGTAGAGCTGGAACTCAACCGTGTTGGATTCCAAAAGCCCATGCTTCTAACTGCTCCATCGGTGGGCCAGTAGGGCCTCCAGACCAGTGGCCTGTCGCCTCACTTGGGAACTGGTTAGATGTGCTAATTTCCTACTGATTCTGAACCTCAGGAGGCGGGGCCAATGGGGCAGTTGTTAACAAGCCCTCAGGTGATTCTGAGGCTCACTTTTGAGACTCAATTCCCTAAGGTACAGACTAACCCTGAGCCTATGGTGTAGGACACAGGTGTCCTGGGCTCCCAGAACAGGCTCTGCCAGCTTGTGCTACCCTCTCTGGCAAATCACCTTCTTTGGGTGTAAGTTTCTTCATTTTTTCTTTTCCTTTTTTTTTTTTTTTTTTGTAAGTCTGTTTATTTTGAGAGAGAGAGAGAGGAGCAGAAAGAGAGGGAGAGAGAAAGAATCCCAAGCAGGCTCTGCACTGTCATTGTGGAGCCCTGTGAGTGCGGAGCCCGATGTGGGGCTCGAACTCACAAACCATGAGATCATGACCTGGGCTGAAACCAAGAGTCAGGTGCTTAACGGACTGAGCCACCCAGGTGCCCCTCTTCATTTCTTTTGTGCCCAAAATAAACAGGTGCGCCGTAGATGTCCTTTGCACTCATAAAATGCTGCAATCCCATGAATAACCCAGACTCCAAAAGTTGAAAATGGTGTGATTGTAGTTTCCCAAACTGGTCACATTATAGGTCATGCTTACATATTTTCGTAGGTGAAGTTTGTGGCTTTGCAAATTACCCAGAAGCCGAAACTGTCCACAATTTAGACAGAATGGAGACAATAAATAAGACACAACTTAAAAACCACACCACCGCCACCGGCCCCTTTCCCTCACTGTCATGAGGGAATTATGACCACATGCAATTGAAAATAGTTCTTTGTGCCTTTTTGTGTTTTGTTTTGATGTTGTGTGTTTATTTTGACCAATTGGGATATACTACAACAGCTCGGTAACGAAATGATTCTCATTTTGAGACAGTGGCCTGCCTGTCTTGGTGTCCCGTGAATTCTGCTCCAGGGTCCCTGGGTTTGCTTTTTCTTCCCCCCCCAGATGGTCACAAGATTGATTCTTTTCCTTTGTGTCAGGTCGTGTGCTGCTAAATGTTTAATAACCGGCTGCCGTGGAGACAAGCCCCAGATCTGTGGCCTGAGTTCGGAAGAGATGCATGTAATTGGTTCTCCAGGGTCGGTGTGAGCTGGTCCTAGCACATCACTGACCCTGTATAAGATGGCTCTGGAGTCTCATGCCATCCCCTCATCCTGTTTTGTGACTTCATGGCCTTGTCACAGGTTCGCATTATCTTCTGTTTATTCTTTTTTTTTTTTTAATTTTTTTTTCAACATTTATTTATTTTTGGGACAGAGAGACACAGAGCATGAACGGGGGAGGGGCAGAGAGAGAGGGAGACACAGAATCCGAAACAGGCTCCAGGCTCCGAGCTGTCAGCCCAGAGCCCGACGCGGGGCTCGAACTCACGGACCGCGAGATCGTGACCTGGCTGAAGTCAGACGCTTAACCGACTGCGCCACCCAGGCGCCCCTGTTTATTCTTTTGTTAACATTTTTATTTATGTTAAAGTGATCTCTGTGCCCAGCAGGCGGTTGGTTGAGCTCCTGATCCCGAGATCAAGAGTCACAGATATTACCAGCTGAGCAAGCCAGGCTCCCCTTGTGTCTTTTTTATTGTCTGCCTCGCCTCCCCTTAGGATGTAAAACACGGTTGCCTCACTTGTTCACCCTGCTGTTTCTCAGGGCCTAAAATAGTACCTGGGCAAATCCTAGGTGCTCACTAAAATTTGTTGGACGCATGAATGGATTTTCCTTTGTTGCTTGTTATTTGTATGGCAAGACTAGGTGGTCTTTTATGTAGACTAGGCCGTCTACATCTTTCCCCTTTTATTCTCTATTCATCTTTTATTTCTTCTGATTTAAGACCCTGATACATTTTTTTTTCCCATTACCAGATCTTCCAATCAGCTGATTCCCTGTGTCTCATAATTTGTATTGACCCACAAGTTTAATGAATTACCCTGAAGTGTTCCTGCCTATTGACTTTCACTGGAGTTTAAGAAGTGAAATTTCAGATACTGAGCAGACAGGATGATGGGGGGCTTTTCAGTTTTCTGTTGATGTGGGATCTGCTGTGTGTCAGCATCCATAAGAATGACACCTTACCTCTGTTTTCTTGTTGCATTGTCCCTGTGTACATTTTTTCCAGCCGACAGCAAATCAGATCATTGCTGCAGAAAACAGTCTGATTTTTGTCTTCTCTTGCTCTTAAATTGTGCTTTGTGTTTATATGTCTTTTTTTTTTTTTAACTTAAACTTTCAAAATCAATCTTTTTATTCTCCGTGCTAAAAGACCACTCTCTGAAGGATATTTTTAGGTTACACTGTGGAACATTCCACAGCTTTTATGAAAAAATAATGCAAGGACAGGCGACCCAACTTGTCCATTGTTTCCAGTGGCCATCCTTTGCCAATGGCTATGTTATTTAAAAATAGATTAACTTGACCTTATGAGGCAATGGCATACAGTTGGCTCACTGCATTTGTTGGCATTCATTACCCAGCTGGTTTCAGATGGCAGAATTGATGATATCCACCAAGGGGAATTAAGTGGTTTATAAGAGAAAACATTCTGACATCTCCTTACCACAAGGGTTTACATGAAGGATGTTGCTTTATAAACGATGGTTATTTAATGCAAAACACCGGTCTCTGATGTTAGTGGTCCCTTCCTTGAGTTTGTATATATGTGTAACAGGATATACTGATTTTTGTATACACTGAGAATAAAGGCTGTCAAATTGGTTAAGGGCTGACATTCACATCCTAAAAAAGTGGGTTATGGCATTTTCGCCTATCTTTATGCAGCTTCTGTGTGAGATCAATAACCTTGAAAAATCCCTCGTAAACACTGGAGCTTTGCTATACTGCACCCCTATGGATGTCTGCATTGATATCGTATTTCTTGTGAATTTGTTTTGGTGTTTCCACAAACAAACCCCCGTGATATCAAGGACACGCCTATCATATTGATGTCTGCTTTATCATCAAGTGTCCTGTGTTGAGTCCATCGTGTTCTGGATGCTAACCTTTCTGAAGGCATGTAGCAACATTAGGAGATGGAATTTGAACATTTTATGATTAATCATCTTCTCTTTTTATGGCTAAGTAATTGAAGAACGGAGTAATCCATTACTTATAATCATTTCTGTCATCCTTATCTCAGAGTGAGAACCGACGTCCTCACAGTGACTCACAAGGTCCCCCGTGATCTGGCCTATGCCATTTCTTGTCTCTCCCCATCCATGGCCTCCTAGTCCCCACCTTGACATCTAGAAGGCTTGCTCCCTCATGAATTTCAAGTTTTTACCACATATCACCTTCTCAGTGACACCTCCTTTGCCCACATTATTGAAAGCCTTAACTCCACACTACTTGTCACTCCCCATAACCTTTTTCTGCTTTATTCCACTCCATTTTACATAGATCATTTCAAGATAAGTAAAATCCTCATTTTGTCTCTCCTAGAATAGCAGTTCTCAGAGGGCAGGGATGTTCTCGATTTGTTCACTGCTATATTCCTAGTACCGAAAATAGCGCCTGGTACGTAGTAGGTGCTCAAGTATTTGTTGAACATCCACTGGCAAATTGAGAACTAGAATCAATCTCTCCTGAGCTCGGTTGCGTCTGAAAATTCCCATGTTTGATAGTCTCTGACCATGTGGGTAATTCGTGATGGGTCACATTAACCTTGATCAAGGTTTGTCATTTGCAGTCTGTGGATGTGGCCAAGTAGAGCTTAGATGATTGATCCAGGATTCTTTTTAAAAAATTTTTATCTATCTGTCTATCTATGTATCTACCTATCTATCATCTACTTATTTTTTGAGAGAGTGAGTGCATGTGCACAAGCAGGGGACGGGCAGAGAGAGAGGGAGAGAGAGAATCCCAAGCAGGCTCCATGCTGTCAGCACAGTGCCCGATGCGAGGCTCTGTCTCCTGAGCTGTGAGATCATGACCTGAGTTGAAATCAAGAGTTGGATACTTAACCAAGCCACCGAGGTGCCACCAGGAACATTCTTGAAGATGGCATTGATGACCATTTTCAGTTGGTCTTCATGTCAAGGGTTTCTGGCAGCACTATATTGAGTATGTCTGGGAACTTTGCAAACTCTCTCATCCTCAAATGGACCATGAGAGGTTCTTCCCGGCACGGTTAGCTATGTGTTACCACCTCCGTTGTCAAGACAAATAAGTACATGGGAGAATTATTTTCTCCATGCTAAGGTGTTAGCCCTACCATTATTGCCATCGGAGGCCTTTGTGTGCTCTTTAATGGGGCACAGTTATGTTTTCCACAATAAGGCCAATCTTTCAGCCTATCGTGAGACAAGACTTGAAGCCCTCTTTATGGACGGTGGTGTGATGGTGCAACTAAAAGGCAATTATGCGCTGGTTATAAGCCACGTTTCAGAATTATTGCTAGATACAGTGGTAACAGGACACCAATGCTGCTTGTAATAAAACCCAGGCATATCAATTTATTGACGTATTGTAGCTGTGTAGATTTTGGATTTAAGCTGGCCTGGATTAGAAGCCAGATTATTAAATTTACTAGCTAGGTGAATCAGGGCAAGATGTTTCATCTCTTTGCGCCAGGATTTTCCCATCTGAAAATGGGGACCATAATGATACCTACTCCTAGAGTTGATGGAAGAATAAAATGAGGAGGTTTAAGGAATCCACATGGCATAGGCCCTGGCACATAGTGTGTGCTCTGTAAATGTTGGCTTCTGTTACTGTTTGAATATTCCTCCTTTGAAAACAGTCCAGAGAGAAGAAAGAATCTCTTGAGAGATAGTTGTGGTATAGTTTCCTGGAGAGCTTTTTAAAGTCTAGAAAAAAAACCCCTTATTTTTTCTGCATGATTCAGATGCCACTTTTTGGAAAGGGCTGTGGTTGGATTAGTTCAGACAAGTAAGAAGGAAACCCTGGACCTCACCAGTGACAAGTTGATTTAATTACTGTCATTAGGTCCCTGGTTGCGTATAGGTGTAGAGGAAGAAGTCCTTTCTCTATTTCCTGGGGGTCCCAGGGAGAATGGTCTTTGAGAACTTGACACTGAGGTCCTCTGATCTTCCTGGCACTGTATCTGGGTTCTCAAATCAGGAATGCGAGGACAGCAGTGGGACTTGGGGTTATAAGGGTTTAGAGTCAGACTGGTTGGGTTCAAATCCAGGTTCTGTCACTTCCCAGCTGAGCAACCATGGGCATGTTAACCTCCCAGAACCTCAGTACTCCCAGTCGAAAATGAGAATAATAGCTGCCTTACCGGCTGTTTTTGAGGATTAAATGGGTAGACGTACGCAGAACACTTAGTCCTCTGCTTGGCATACAGGCAGTGTTTACCAGAATTATCTGCAAAATAGCAACCATGATGCTTTTCAGTTGAGAAATGGACACCCTTCAGTGAGTTCCTCTAAAGCAGTGGTTTAAAACTGGGGGTGGTTTTGCTTCTCAGGGGACATTTGGCAATGCCTGGAAACATACTTGGTTGTTATAACTCGAGATGTGGGATTGCTGCTGGCAGTTAGGGAGGAGAGGCCAGGGAGCCTGCTGAACATCCCACGGTGTGCAATTCAGCCCTCCTCCCACTCTCCCCAAGAGAGAATTATCCAGCCCCAAATGGCCATAAGACTGAAGTTGAGAAACGCTGCTCTAATGTAGGACTTAAGGGTTGAGACTGGGAATCTGAATTGTGAGCAGTAAACTAATCATAACTATTAATTTATTGACCTTCTGATCGGTTGCTGAGACCCAGGTAAGGGTTTTGCTGAGGGAGATGATGCCATTCTCGTTTTAGCCTCGAGGAGATGAGCTGGAGAGGTCAAGTAACTTATCCTCGCCCCCCACCCCGCCACTGACACAGATAAGATTCAAGCTCAGATCTACCCATTTCCAAAATTCTCATCCTGGGTTTACACACTAGGAATGTGTTGACTTCGTAGCCAGGAGCCCCTGTGTCCTTCTACTGTGGGGGTCATTGTGGATGCGCCTCTTTCGGGTTGTGCCCTTACCACCTGAGGGCGTTACAGCGCGTCTGTTGACCCCATCGAGGATAGTCCCAGAAATGAAAATGGATTCCCAAAGTGTTTGTGGGCCGGGACACCGAGTGTGCCGCTCCATATGGTCAAGTTCTTCTACTTACTTGCCTGCCTGTTCTCCCTCACCAACACTGCTGATTCCTTCCTCCTCTGAGCTCTCTTTTTCTCCCTCCACATACATCTTGATTTCAAGACCACTGTGTCTTATAATTGCAGATTTGCCTGTCGGTCTGCCATGCTGGATTGTGTGTTTCTTGAATTCCTGAAGGCAGCATCCCTGTTTTCTGTCTGTTTGTAATCTCTGCCCTCTGTAGGTGGGTGAAATATCTGTTCAGTTGCATTCTTTTGAGGGTAACGAGTGGGCATAACTTTTAAATAAATAAAGATTCTTGCCTGAGATCTTGTTGGCTAGAAAATCCGTGGCTTATTTTTAAGGCATATTAAATATACTTAGCCATATGTCTGACTTTTCCATGATGATTTAAGATGGTTCCCTGCCAGTTGTTGTAGCATTTTGAACTGTAGAGAAAATATTGAATTAATTGTGTTGAAGGTCTTAGAGGGCCTTGATTCTGACCAGATGTGTGCAGTGATGGAGCCTGTGGCTTATGTAATGTGGCCACGGAAGGCATCGCTTTGGCTTGATTTAAATAGAGTCAGGATTTTACCACCTGGATTCTTGGCTGAGCGTTAGAATTTACATCTGATAGAGA
Source organism: Herpailurus yagouaroundi (assembly GCF_014898765.1). Taxonomy (NCBI): domain Eukaryota; kingdom Metazoa; phylum Chordata; class Mammalia; order Carnivora; family Felidae; genus Herpailurus; species Herpailurus yagouaroundi. The sequence goes on from NW_024412444.1 coordinate 3,153,942, forward strand.
GCGCAGGCTCCTTTCCTCCTCCAACTATCAGCCTGTTTAAGTCTGTGTGGCTTGGTTAAGAATTCAAAACTCCGGATCAGGTTGTTAAAAAAGAACTTTCCTTGGTGTTAGAGCGTGCGGATTTTTTCTCAACCCAAGCATAGGCATCCAGGTTTTGGTTTCTAATCTTATAAATACTCAAATATTATGGTGACCTAGTATGACTGTCAATCACTGTTCATAGTTGGTTTGTGCTTCCACAGCTTATGTTTCTTTTCTCTGTGAAATTTATTTTTTTCCTCACTTAAACAGTGTGTACAATACAGAAAGATGTGAATATGAAAGGAAAACATATCTACATTGTCTGTAATTACACTCAGAAATATGTGTTAATACTCTATTTTTATACACACACACACTTTTTTCTGGTATTTTTTTTGAGAGGTTCTTTTTCTTATGAAAATTGGATAATACAACACATGCTGTTTTATGAATTTTTTTTTTGGTGCCTAAATATCATAGATGTTTTTTCTATATACTACACATATATGTATTTTGTCATTTCAGTGGCTGTAGAACCATTTCAGGCTGTGCTATATTAAACCATGCTTGGAGGATGAACATTGAAATTTAGGTAGTTTTCTCTTTGTATTTTACACAGCGCATTGGTGAATATCGTTATATTTACATTAAAAAATGTAAAAAATGTGGACTTCAGATTTTTTCTTGGTACAGATGTTTAGAACTCTTGGCTCACATGAATTTTATCTTATTACTTTTAAACTCTTTTTAAGATGTTTATTTTTGAAAGAGAGAGAGAGCGCACGCGAGCGAGCATACACAGGGGAGGGGCAGAGAGAGAGGGAGACACAGGAATCCGACGCGGATTCCAGGCTCTGGGCTATCAGCACGGAGCCCGACGTGGGGCTTGAACCCACAGACTGTGAGATCTTGACCTGAGCGGAAGTGGTACACTTACCGCACCCACCTGGTGCCCCTATCTTCTTATGACTTAATACCCACCATAGTTGCTCTTCAGACAGCATATCAACTTCTATCCTTGGTGCCTGTATGTGAGAGTCCTGTATTTCCTCACTTACCTCAGTTATGACACATACTGCCTAGTTCTAGATTTTTTTTCTATTTAATACTAGTCATCACAGACGCAAATGCTGAGTAGGTATTTCAAAGGGCTTTTGGGACTGGTGGGGACCTGGGGTAAACTGGAAGGACACGCTTGGTTCCGAGGGAGCAGTTACTACTTAGCTTCAGCCTGTTGCTGACAATGTGGCATTGTTGGCCCAGCGTTGCCAGATTTTTCATTTTCAAGAGCATCTAAAAGCTTGAATTGTTAAAAAAAGAACTTTGACAATTTAAAAACGTTGGTCCAAAAGCATGGATGAAGCAAACAAAACACATCTGGGAGCCATATTTGGTCCCGGTGACAAGTTTGCAGCCCCTTGGTTATGTATTTGTGTCTCTTTCACTTGAAGAGCCATCATCTCATTTCTTGTTCCTGTCTGTATTTTTAGGGCCCCAGATAGTGACCAAATCACAGTGAGGGTCAATAAATGTGTGTTGAAGTGAGTACTAAGTTCCAGAAGTGGTCCAGTTTGTCACTCTAGTCTGCTTATGTTTATTGGAGGCCCAGCTGGGGACAGCTCCCTTGTTCTAGTTGTGACGAGCTGGGGAGAGGGTATATTTTGACAGCTGATCATAATTGGTGGCATATTTTGTCTTAGAGTCCTGGTCTACCACGCCTTTGAACGGGGTGCAAAATGGCATCTCGACGATGACATTTATATGGATGTATACTGGGAATGGGATACGCTCTCTGCTCTGAGGGGATTTTACTGTGATATGTGTGGCCTTACAAATAAAAAGAAATAAATGAATTTTATGTGTACCGCATAGGTTTTAAAGATAGCAGGATCGTCCCCAGTGACACACTTCTCTTGGACATTCTGCAGAGAAATCAGGACCCTGACCTTTACCCCAAGGGTAGATACTTTCAGAACATGATTAGGCTCTAAGACCAGCGGGCATCTGTTCTGCAGGGCCAGGGCTATATGGTAGAATTTTGGATTTTGAAAATGAAGGCAGCCTTTTGGTTGCTTTTCTGCCGGCGCAGTGGATTGTCCTGCATTGCATAATTCATGTCACATCAGGCTTGCTGTGTGAGGATGGGGAAAGGGACTTAGGTAATTCGGATTCAAGTTTAGTCAATGCGGTTTTTCTGTCAAGGAGCCAAGGAAGAAAAGACCTCTATGAAACGAAAACTGAAGTGGGCAGCAAAAGCCCAACATGGAATTCACATTTTGCTAGGTTTCGACTTGGAGTATTGTTTCTTTTCTCTCCTTCCCTCATCCCCTTCCCTCTCTTCATACCCGATTCAGAATAAGAACATTCTAATAGACTGTGTAGGAATTCGAATCTTAGGTAGGAGATTGTCTGTGTAATCCAGGGCTTGAGAGGTGAGACAGAACTAAGGAGAGGGGCTGGGTGGCTTAGCCGGTTGAGTGTCTTTTTTTTTTTTAACTTTTAAAAAATGTTTATTTTTGAGACAGAGTTGAGTGGGGGAGGGCAGAGAGAGCGAGACACAGAATCGGAAGCAGGCTCCAGGCTCTGAGCTGTCAGCACACAGCCCATTTCCGGGCTGAAACCCACGAACCATGGGATCACGACCTGAGCTGAAGGCAGACACTTAACCGACCGAGCCAACCAGGCCCCCCAAGTGTCTGTCTGACTCTTGATTTCGGCTCAGGTCATGATTGCATGGCTCAAGTCTTGAGTTGGGCTGTGCTGATAGAACAGAGCCTGCTTGGGATTCTCTCTCTCCCTCCCTCTGCCCCTCCCCGCCTCCGAACTAAATAAATACACTTAAAAAAAAAAAAAAAAAAGAAGTAAGGAGAGTTTTCGTCTTGAGGCTGCTATATGCCCTGATCCAATTCCTTGGTTATGATAACAGCTTTTGGGACACCCAGAATTCCCCCAAGTTGGCATGAAATTTGGATTCCTTTCTACTTTACAATGCTCAAATTAGGGCTGCCTGGGTCGCTCAGCTGGTTAAGTGTGTGCTTCAGCTCAGTCATGATCTTACAGCTCGTGAGTTTGAGCCCCGAGTCGGGCTCTGTGCTGACAGCTCTGAGCCTGGAGCCTGCTTCGGATTCTGTGTCTCCCTCTCTGTCTGCCTCTCCCCTGCTTGTGCTCTTTCTCTCTCTCTCTTTCAAAATAATAAATAAACATTAAAAAAATTTTTTTAAAAGCTCAAGATTAAGATGTAGCTGGAAAAGCTTATATTCCATGGTGTTTTAGGCCAGGTGATCCTTGATACAATTCCTGAGCTTTGGTCTTTGGTAAACGGAAGAAGAGTCTCTAGCCATGCTGAATGAGACCATAGTGCACAGACATAGTTAGGCACCTCTAACTATGTGTATATGTATAACTAAGTGTGTATGAAAAGTACAGAGTGTTATCTCAACATCGATGTGTTATCTATGTTTATATTGTCATTTATAAGAGAATAGTCAGAGAGATCGGATGCCCAGCAAAGGAAATATTCATATAGGTATTGCCTATTTCTGTCTCTCTGAAGTGTGGGAGAATACTGCCCTAAGGAAGAAAGGCCTAGCTTTCTTAAGCAATGTGAATGAGTTTCTGATACATTTTACCAAAAAATGTAAGCTCAAGGGGCGCCTGGCCGGCTCATTCAGTAGAGCATGCAACTCTGTCCTTGGGTCGTGAGTTCGAGCCCCACGTGGCGGGTAGAGGTTACTTAAAAAAAAATAAATAACGTAAGCTCAAGCTATTCTATGTGAAATAATTATCTCTAAGGAAGATGATTGTGGGAAGAAGGCATTAATGGGAGTGATAGTCGTTTTTTTACTATTGGAGTCTTTTTTGGTGGAAGGAGCCTATCGTGGGGGTTTAATAAAATCTGGTGAGTCACTCTGTTGCCTGAATTCCTGAGGAACAGAGGCATCCAGAAAAGCCTGTGGGGGGTGGGGGTGGAGTTTATAGCCCTGTGCACCTGTTACCAGGCACTTATATTCACCTGATGGCTGCTAACAGCTTGCGGGCAGAGCTGCTTGGAGAAAATGATCAGCTTTGGAAACAGCGGCCCACAAATTGGGTTTGGGTGAATAGGAGGTGCATCAGAATTACCTGGGAGAGTTTTCAGGCTTTGAGCATCTGGGGTTGACTTCCTGAGTGGTTCGGAGTCATGTCTTCCTGCCTAGTGGAGTTTGGATGCCCCAACTCTGAAGAATGGTCCACAGAACGGCCAACTGATTTCGAGTCACCCAGGGTGCTTATTCAATGTGGGGATTACTAGGCCTCAGTCCAGACCTATGCAGTCAGAGTTCTGGGGGGTGGGCCCTGTGAGTCCACAGTGTTTAAGAAAGTTCTGGCTGGTTGTGGGAAGTCCAAAGTCTGAGGCTTCTGGCTCTTTATAATAAACGCCAGGCTTTTCAATTCCAGTTACCTAATAAATGACGGTCACAGACCCCATTCTGCATTCGAATGCGCATTGGTTGGGGAAGGGAGTCAAGAATACAAGGGCTAATGGAGTTATTTGAGCTCAAAGGTCTTCTAGGGGCAAACCCTGGGTGTGTGTGTATGTATTGGGCAAAGGTCGTTTTCTTGCTTTGGGAATCCCGCATTAGCCTGATAATTTAGAGAGACCTCTTCCGCAGCACTGTACTTGCTGTTTCATTTTTAAATTTTATTAAAAAGTTTTTTAATGTTTATTTTTGGGGGGGGAGAGAGAGAATGAGAGAATGAGTAGGGGAGGAGCAGAGAGAAAGAGAGACACAAAATCCAAAGCAGGCTCTAGGCTCCAAGCTGTCAGCCCAGAGCCTGAGCCCGAGGCGGGGCTCGAACCCATGAGCCGTGAGATCATGGCCCGAACCGAAGTCGGACGCTTAACCGACTGAGCCAGCCAGGCGCCCCTACGCGTGCTATAATTAATTTAAATCTACCTCTCAGCAGCCTCATGTGGCTAGTGTCTCCCAGACTGAACAGCACGGGAGACAGTGCCATTACAAATGCTGAGGATGGTCATCGTTCTTTGGTGTCACAACCAGCTGCTCCTAGAGGAAGAGGCTGGAGTGTCACTTTGGGTGGATGCTTGTTAAATGTGGAAGTTCGGGATAAGTAGTTTTTTAAGTGCTTTTTGACCATTTTTGTCCATGTGTTTACTGATCACATTTCTCTTAAAGAACCTCAGTGTATGGAGACGTGCTGATTCTCCCAAAGTACTTTATGTGGAACAGCTATGTTCTGTGAGCTGGGATGATGCTTTTTCCGTGGACTGCTCTGTCTCCAGCACCTTACGTGTTAGATGGTGGAATCAATCATTTCAGGCTGAGTATTTTATCCAGAGAGGGAGACTTTGGGTTACCTTGGGGTGACAGAAACCGTCTTATCACCTTATTGCATTTGGGTACAAGTAATAAAAAGTAACTCAAGTGGCTTTAACAACAAAGGGGATTAGCCGACGCATGTCAGTAACAGTGGCAGAAGAAGGTAGGTGCTTCAGGAAGGGTTTGATCAGCATCAGACCCTTTTCCCAGGGCACGTGGGTCATGTTTCCCTCATTTGCTTCAGAGTTGCCCCTACCCCGTCTGGTGACTCTGTTCAAATTAGAAAATGTGTCTCTCCTGGGGAAACACCATCCCAGCAAGGCCTGGAGAGCTGTTAGGGGACAGCCTTGATCCCTTCAGGGCTGCTCTCTTTGTTGCGCTGGCTCTGACCTCAGGACGACTTGTGTCGTTCGCAGATGGGTGACTGTGGCAAAAGGGGGTGGCGTGCCTGCTTATTTATAGCCGAGCACAGAGAGGCCCAGAGGAATGCCTCATGCTGTGTGCTGAGTGGCTGAGGTCTGCGATCCCTAAGCCGATCACTGACGCTTGAGCCCTCACCCCCTCACCTGTTCATGTGCTCTGCCTGTGGGGCTTCAAGTATGGGAGTGGAAACCAGGGGAAGAAGACTAAAACCCACGATGCCAACAACAGCAGAATAGTGCTTGACCCTCTTTGCTCTGAAGGCCACCTGTGCCTGATCTTTAATCTTCAGCCAGAGCTCTGAAGTGTGTGTACCATCTTCCCATTTTTTGGGTGAGGACACCGATGCTTGAGAAGCTGTTGCTGGTGCCGGGTCACCCGGCTGATGAAGCGAGAGCGATGCTTGGAAAGGTTCCAGGCCCTCACTAGGGTGCTGGGGTTGTGTCTTGTGATGGGATTCCCTTCAGACTGCCCTGCACCATTGTGTGAATTTGCAGTATGGAACCTTCTGGAGCATTGTCTGGGGAAGGCTGGAAGCTGGGTGCTCTTCCTGGCACTATGGCAGGCCCCAGTCTTTGTGCCCTGGGGGAGGGGGCTTGCGGCAGGCCTGGCCTATTGCAGCTCAGAGTTCCTCTGTTTGTCCTTCTGTGTCCTCCAGACCTAAGCGTCTGTACCTTCCAGCACTGACGAACAGAACGTGCTCCTCACGTGTGGTTCGGGGTGATACGACTTGCACCGGGGACCTGGCAAGTTTCTAGTCAACTTTCGAAGAATTGTGGTAAAATACGTAACATAAAAGTTACCGTTTTAGCCTTTAAGTGTGTGTTCAGTGGCGTCAGATACTCACCATGTTGCGCAGTCACCATCCGTGTCCAGAACTTCTTCGCCCTCGCCAACTGGAGCTTTGTTCCCATTGAATAGTACCTGCCCACTCCACTCTCTCCCAGCCCCTGGCAGCCGCCATTCTGCTTTCTGTCTTGAAAAATCCGGCCCCGTGTGGGTGGAACCATTTAGTATCTGTGTCCTTTTGTGGCAGGCTTATTTCGCTCAACACTGAGCCCTCGAGCTTCGTCCATGTTGTAGTGTGTGTGCAAGAACTTCCTTCCTCTTAAAAGCTGCGTAATATCCCACTGTGTGGCCAGGCCACGTTGATCCCTTCTTTTGTCTGCGAACGCTTCGAGGTGGTTTCCACCCTTTTCTCTTGGGCTTTTGTCTTCCTACTGCCCTCAGAAGCAGGTGCAGTTAGGTCTTCTTGGTGTCTTTGCCCTCCTCCCTCTGCATTCTTCTTTTCTCATAGCTTAGCTTGACACTTCCCAGGGCTTTCAAGACTGCCACCTGCCCAGTGTCTCCTCCAGCTCTGAAGATGGGGCATAGATTGCCCAGGGGGATCGTTGCCACAGTGTCTCCTCCTCACCTCTGTGGCACTTAGAGCAGTTTGCAAAGGGTATGCGTGTTGGCCATCTGGTCTTGAGGGCTTCAATCCCCCCATCAGCTCTGCTCCGGCCAGCCTTCCGCCTTTCTGGGTTGGAGGCCCTACGCTACAGGCTCACAGGCTTTGCATTTCAGAAGGGCCGGTTCAAATCCAGTCTCTCTGCTTACTTGCCAGGTGACCTTGGGTACACGATTTCACCTCTGTGACTTAGTGATCGTAAGCACACACATCTCGTGTGGTTGTTGCAAAGATCGTGGGCAACGTCGCGGTGAAGCTCCCAGCATAAGCATGGAGCAAAGGCAGCGTTGAATAAACGGTAGTTATTATTACATTAAGTTTGTCAGTTTTCCTCTTTTGAATCTGATAACTTTTGATTTTAGGTTCGTGGAGGCGCCGAATTGACTGCGTAATTGACTCAAAACACTTCTGTTTAACACTCTGGGTTTTAATCTTCTTTCTTGGCACTGCCACCTCCTGTTAGATGTTATGGAGCTGAATTTGTTGGACCAAATTATGTAGAGCAGCTTTGATGGAAACACATTCTATACTATCTTTATGTCTTCATGTCATTTCCCTTAAATTTCTTGCTGGAAGTAGAAGTTAGTCACCACCCTGTAGGAAGCTACAAACTATTACCGAGCAATGAAATGATTCCTGGATCTTTAGAATTGTGGAATGATTGGTATAAAGATAGAAGGAGAGCAAATGCATATGGGCATTTTCCAATAAACTTCATGCCGGGGTAACTGTCTGGTTTGGTTAAGTTTTCTTTTCTGGTGATTATTCCAGCTGTGAATGGTATCATAGTAGAGCCCCTAGACACTTAATTGCTTATAGAAATTTTGGTGGGGGCAGCTGGGTGGCCCCGTCGGTTAAGCGTCGGACTCTTGTTTTTGGCTCAGGTCATGATCTTGTGGTTTGTGGGATCGAGCCCCGTGTTGGGGTCTGTGCTTAACAGCACAGAGCCTGCCTGGGATTGATTGATTGATTGATTGATTCATTCATTCATTCATTCTCTCTCTCTCTCCCTCTCCCCTTCCCCCTCTCTCTCTGCCCTCACCCTCTCTCCCCCTCTCTGCCCTCACCCACTTGCACACACACACACTCTCTCATAATAAATACAATAAAACTTAAAAAAAATTTTTTTTTGTATACTTTTATCTCAGTCCATAAAAGCCCTTATTGTGTGCTTTGCTGTATAAGTGCTGTATGTTAAGTCATTTACTCCTCAACCAACTCTAGGAAATGTAGGTAGGGAATTATAATCATTCTCATTTTACAGAAGAAGAAACTGAGGTTCAGAGAAGTTGAGATGTTCTCTGCCACTGCTGTTAATGGCAGTGCCAGGATATATACCAGGTCCTCAGGTCCAGGAATGATGGATGCTCTTATCAGCTCTGGGAGGTGCATTTATTAATGAGGAGAGGGAAGCTTTGCAGGGTTTAAGGTCAGCTGCGTCAGTGCTTTATAAAAAAATTTTTTTTAATGTTTGTTTGAGAGAGAGAGAGAGAGAGAGAGAGAGAGAGAGAGAAAGAGCACTAGCAGGGAAGGGGTAGAGAGAGAGAGAGAGGGAGACACAGAATTCGAAATGGGTTCTAGGCTCTCTGCTGTCAGCACAGAGCCGGCCGGATGCGGGGCTCGAACTCATGAACTGTGAGATCATGACCTGAGCCGAAGCGGATGCTCAACCGACTGAGCCACCCAGGCGCCCCTGAGCCAGTGCTTTACGTCTAGGTTTTTGATGCTCCATCCTGAGCTGATTTTGATTGAGCACAGCTCTCCCCATTTATCAGTTAGTACACATACATTATGTCTTTCCATTTACATTTTTCCAAATCAAGAAAGACTGTGGTCGCCTGACCGGGCCAGGGAGGGGAAGCCCAGTGAATGATGCAACAAATCAGTGTGGCTCTGTGGGAAAACCTGGTACTTCCTGGCTGTCTCACTTTATTTCTTCTTTCAGGCGATCCAGGACTCTGCTACTTTATAATGCTTGTGCCTCAGTATCTTCATTTGTAGAAAGAGTAGAGTGCTGTATTTATACACATGAAGGCAAACGCAGGCTGTCGCGAAGACGTGGTCTTTCTGCTCCTTGGGTACCAGCAGTGGCCCTGCGGGCCGGGGTCTTGCGGTAATCCCCCGTGAGGTACGCAGTTCCTGACCCGGTGCTTGGGTACAAGGCCCACTTGTGAATTATTTCCCAAACTGCCACGTTGCCTGGTCATGTTTCCTTTTCGGGGCAGCACACTGCAGTAGGACCGTATGAATATGTCCTTGGATCTGAAGGTTTCCATGTGGATCAGGTCCAGGATCCACGGGACTAGAAGAAACCTTCACTGGGCCTTGCCTTGGAGACGTGGCATTCCTCCTCAGTTAGACTCTTTTATCTGTTTCTGCCCTCTGTACTCATTTTATTACTTTTTTTATTTCTTTTTTTTATTTTGAGAGAGAGAGAGAAAAAGGAGCAGCGGCAGAGAGAGGGACAGAGAGAATCCCAAGCAGGCTCCACACTGTCAGCACAGAGCCCGACGTGGGGTTTTAGCTCACGAACCATGAGATCATGACCTGAGGTGAAATCAAGAGTCAGATGCTTAACTGACTGAATCACATAGGCGCCTCAGTGCTCTTTTAATTTTTAAAGTAAAGATTTGGGGCGCCTGGGTGGCGCAGTCGGTTAAGTGTCCGACTTCAGCCAGGTCACGATCTCGCAGTCTGTGGGTTCGAGCCCCGCGTCGGGCTCTGGGCTGATGGCTCAGAGCCTGGAGCCTGTTTCCGATTCTGTGTCTCCCTCTCTCTCTGCCCCTCCCCCGTTCATGCTCTGTCTCTCTCTGTCCCAAAAAGAAATAAACGTTGAAAAAAAAAATTAAAAAAAAAAAAAATTAAAGATTTAATTTTATTGGAGGAGACATCGGGGGTGGGGGGGCTGGATGAGTCAAGGATAGGGATACCCTGGTAGTGATTGTACTAAGTGGCAGTTTTTCCCCTTTGAAAATCCAGGCCCACCGCTATCAAGGCGTTTATATTCTATGAAAGAATTCGTACGTGAGACTGGGAGATCTTGGGAGTCTGTAACTACTTCTCTAGTTAACATGATATTTGATCAGTGTGGGGTACAGCCAAAGGGCACAGATTCTGGAGCGGGTTAAGGGCTGTTGGTCTGAATCTCCTATCCCCTCTGGCCTAATATTATAAAAAATATTATAAAAATGGAGGTACGTGGGGGGAGGTACTATCTTATTTCTGTGTTTTCAATGTGTGTTTGTTTTTCAGAGAGGGGAGGAGCAGAGAGAAGGATGCAGGGTGGGGGGGAACAGAGGATCCAAAGTGAGCTCTGTGCTGACAGCAGACTGCCTGATGTGGGGCTTGAGTTCACCAATTGCAAGGTCATGACCTCAGCTGAAGTCAGTCGCTTAACTGACTGAGCCCCCCAGGCCCCCCTGGGGTAGGTACTATTTTTAAATCTCTGTTTTACAGTTAAGGAAACTGAGGCCTGGAAATTGGGGCAGTTTTGTCTGTGTGACTTTGTGTCTGTGCATGCCTGTAACCGCTTGTGTCTGAGTCCTCATGATTTGTCCTCATGATTTAGGGGTGACTGTGGACTCTGATTCAGATTACGGGGTGGGTGTGCAGCAAGGGGAATAAACAGTGTTGTGGGCATCCCCAGGAGAAAGAGATGATGTGAAGACAGTTTGTAGCCAGTCAGGCTTGGGACAGGCCTGTGGAGGAGGTTGTATTTGTCATTAGTAGGATATTTATAGCGATGGTGTGGAATGTTATTGTAAGTGGAGGGAACAGCAGGAGCAAAGGCCTAAAGCAGGAAAATTCCAAGTACGCCCACGGCCCAGACTGTCTGGAGTTAGGAGAACATGGAAGGCAGGAATGGAATGAGCTAGCATCCTCCCTTTATCAGACTTGGCAGGAATTCAAAAGTGCTCATTAACTGTTGGTCTTGATGTGACTCGATTAAGCCTTTGCGGAGAGTGTTTGGGAAGAACCCATCAAATATGGCAACATTTGGGGGCGCGTGGGCGGCGCAGTCAGTGAAGTGTCCGACTCTTGATTTTGGCTCAGGTCACGATCTCACGGTTCTTGAGTTTGATCCCCACATCGGGCTCCATCCTGACAGTGCCTGATAATGCAGAGCTTGCTGGTATTCTCTCTCTCTCCCTCTCTGACTGCCCCTCTCCCACTCATGCTTGAGTTCTCTCTCTCTCTTTCTCTCTCTCAAAAGTAAATAAATAAATTAAAAAAAAAAAAAAAAAAAAGGCAACATTTGACCTAGCATTCCCACCACTAGAAGCCCATTCTCTGGAAATCCTCAAACTCCTAGAAGTTATATGCCTTCTTTGACGCTGCTCATAATGACAAAAATCTGACATTCACTTTTAAGTGTTGTGGGTGATTGAGAAATTATGGCACCACCCTAAAGTGGTGTATTCTGTAGTTGACTGGAAAAAATGGGGGGCGCCCGTCTGGCTCAGTCAGTAGAGCATGTGGCTCTTGATCTCCGGGTCGGGAGTTTGAACCCCACGCTTGGTGTAGAGATTGCTTAAATGAATAAACTTAAAAAAAAAGAAAAGAAAAAAAATGAAGTGGCTGTCTGTGCCTTGACATGTAAACATATCATAATCTATTAAATAAAAAATGCAAGAGATAGGACAACATCTGTAGGGTCACCCCATTTGTAAAACTTGTTTATAGCCCACCTAGGTGGGTGTGTGGGTGTGAGCCTTAAAAATAAAAATGTCTATGGGCACCTGGGTGGCTCAGTCGGTTAAGCGTCCGACTTCAGCTCAGGTCATGATCTCGTGGTCCGTGGGTTCGAGCCCCGCGTCGGGCTCTGTGCTGACAGCTCAGAGCCTGGAGCCTGTTTCCGATTCTTTGTCTCCCTCTTTCTCTGACCCTCCCCTGTTCATGCTCTCTGTCTCAAAAATAAATAAATGTTAAAAAAAAATAAAAATAAAAATAAAAATGTCTGGTACAACATGGAACTGTTGCCCCTGGCTAGGTACCTGAGTGGTGGTCATACGTCCCAGTGTGCTTGACAAATACCTGGTTTGCACCTGTTGTCCTTGTGTAATTATTCAGTGGTGCCGCCTTTCAATCTTCAGTATCCTGACATGCGCCATGAATTATAGGGTTACCGTACCCTTCCTCTGAGGATTTGGAAGAGCAATGAGAAGCCGGCTGTTACACAGGTGACTTGGCATAGTTTACAGCAGACTGGTATTATTTTTACAAGGTAAATGCAGGATTATGGCCCTAATACATTAGCTGGTGGTTTACAGCTGAGCCACTAAACGTGGTCCTTACTAAGGAAGACGTTATCTTTTTTTCTTTTTGTTAGATACCTGAGCATTTACTTTGGTTTACTTAAATAGGTCTTCAGTTAACTCAGTGAAGATATTCATTGTCTGAGAACAGTGCTTTTTACCATGTGCCACTACCAAGTTTTTCAAAGACCTAGGGGGGATTTTCGCGTTTCCTTCTTTCATTTGGCTCCTAGGCCATGAATTGAAATTCTCCTTTGGAAAAACAACACACCTTTAAAAAAAATGTAAAAAGTGTGGCCTTCCCCACCCCCAGGTTCCTCAAACATAAATTTAGACACAATAGAAGTCACAATTATTAAAGGAACTACATGTAAACTATTGACCTAGAGTGGGCTTTCGAGTTGGCCGGACTCCTCTTTTCTTTGCTTCCCAGTAAAATCCTAGAGGAAATGGGGGTGGGTGGGAAATACCTACAGTTGAAAAATAGCCATGATTCACATTTACCAGACATCACAGTTACCTTTGATGTGCCAGGCACTGTGCTAGGTCATTTCAAAACTGTCATCTCATTTGCTCGTTACCTAAGCTCTTAAGGAATATTATCAGCCCATTTTAGACAGCTGGAAACCGACGCTGAGAAAAGGTAGTAAGTTAAGTACCTGACCAAGGTACTCGGGATTCAAAGTGGGATTCCAGCCTTTGTTTTGCAATGTTCCTGCACACGCCGCTCCATGGGAGATTCTTAACCCTGGCACTGTTGACATCTTGCGCTGGATAATTCTTTGCCATTGGGTGCTGTGGTGGGCGTTGTTAAGATGTTTAGCCTCGTCCTTGGCCTCTCTCCTCATTACGTGATAGTAACCCCCGACCCCCTATTGTAATAACCAAAGAATGTCTTTTAGACATTGCTAAAATCCCTTGGGGGCAGAATAGATCCAGGTTGAGAGTGAGTGCACTACACCCGAATTGAAGAACATCGATAGATTCCCAACCGATCAAAAGTTAAGAAGTAGCAAGCAAAGGTAGAGGTTCTTACCCGTGGCAGATTGTATACCCTTCCAGGTGGCACTTTCTTTGCCTGCCATTTTTTGTTTATTACTTGGGGAACCGGGAAGAAGTAGTAGAAAATCATACTAGTTAACAATACCTCTAGTCGAAATGCTGAAAACTTGGAAAATATGGAACTAGAAGACCTTTCTTAGTTTATTACTCTCATGCATCCTCTGTTCCTCTTTGCCTGCTCAATCGGGGATGTACTCAGACCATGAAGGTGCTTATTCGCGGATTCTGTATGACTCCATTCTGAGTTAGAGTAAGAGGTTTTTACAAAATGCTACTTAGAGCGTTCCGTGAAATTATTCGGGGACATTTGGCTTTTATGCCATGCATTTCTCCTTAAAGACTGTACAAGTCCATTGCTCAGCCAGTTAATGGCTCATTCTTGGGAAATCCCCTTAAAGTGAGTTAACAGGGTCCCACCATGACTGTTATCTCTTATCCATTTACACCTCTGCTTTTTGTAATTATCTGCCTATCGCCGGACCTCAGGATCTCTGCTTTGTGTTTCCAGGCAAGGCTGGCGATGGGGAACTCTTTTTTTTTTTTCCAAAAAAATTTTTTTAATGTTTATTTACTTTTGACAGAGAGAGACAGAGCATGAATGGGGGAGGGGCAGAGAGAGAGGGAGACACAGAATCTGAAACAGGCTCCAGGCTCCGAGCTGTCGTCACAGAGCCTGACGCGGGGCTCAAACTCACAGGCGGCGAGATCATGACCTGAGCCAAAGTTGGACACTCAACTGACTGAGCCACTCAGGCGCCCCTGATGGGGAACCAAATCTGATGTAGACCAGTTCGTGTGATACAGGAGGAGTTAGGATGAAGGCAAAAGGAAAAGTTGCTTGCCTGTTGGTTATCATATCAGCCTTTTCGAAACGTTACCTTTAGAAAAGGCTTTTTTCAGATACGCATTTCACTTAACCTTGTCAAGATGACAAATCAAATAGCATAGTATTGTGAACTGGTCATAGCTCGCTGTCTGTCCTTCTAGTTGGATGCGAATTACCACATAGGACTTGTGTTAGGGAATGGCCTTGGGGTCCACCTCTCTGTCGGGATGGGCCGGAAGAGAAGTTAGGTTGTGAGTCGTTCTCATTGAACACCCCAGCTGACCCACAGGAAACTCTTGGTGGAGACAATCCATAGCATTGTCCTGAATCAGAGGAAGAGGTTTAGGCTCTTCTCTCTACCTACCACCCCCATGTCAAGTAGCCTTTGGGAGCAGCTCTTCTGGAAAGGAGATGTGACTTTGGGGAAGGTGGCTCTCTGTAGTCAAGACAAGCACTGCAGGGGGGCGGGGTGCCTGGGTGGCTCAGTCGTTGAGCCTCCAACTTCGGCTCAGGTCATGATGTCTCAGTTGGGACCAACCGCCCACATCTGGAAAGTGGATGTGTTTGGATTTGAACTCAGGTTTGACGAGCTTCCAAACCTATATGACAGTTACAGTGTTAGTTGCCACAGAGAAGAATACCTTTGGCAGTCCCTTTCATTTTCTGTGTGGCTTTCCATCTGCTGCAGTGTGGGGACACCCTTGAAGTCTGCTGAATTGGCTTTCTCCAGCATACCTTTTGTCACAGGGGGTTGAAAGGAAAGGTAGAATCATTTGTCCTAAATGAATCATCAGCCAGAACAGAAGCCTGAACTCTAGCCCTCTATTATGTTCCCAGTCAGGGGTGAATTTGAGCAAATTGGTGTCTCTCCAATTCCCCGGGGAAGCATTTGACTCAACAGGCCCCTTACCATTTAAATACCACAGGTAACACTTGGCTTCCCCTGAGAAAGCTTTCAAGCCCTGGACCTTTGCTTACAGCTGGCTGGCATTCTGCACACCTCCTGCAGCACTAGAATAGGACCAGCCATAAAATATTTCCTCTGTGCTTTTATCACTGCCTGGAAATCCTGAGGGCAAAGGTGCTTTGTAAATACCAAGCTGGTAGTGACTGTGGTGTGCAAAAATTGGAAAATAAAGGCAGTTCACTTCACGGTTGAAATAAAGCAGGGATTATGCAATTCCTCCAAATATCCCAAACAGGACATTCCGAAGAGGAAGTTACATTTTAAGGCAAAGCTTCGTCCTTAGGGATTTTCAGGTAGTTGTTCTACTAAGGACACTGGAGTCCAGCCAAGCCCGATGGAAGCCTCTCTTTACCAGAAAGGTGTAACTCCTAGGAAGTACACCTGTTTCAGCCTTTCTTACCATTCACCTGACTCCGAGGGCCAGATTCTTTTAGGGGACGGCTTCCTTCACTCACGCTTTTACTTGGCAAGAATGTGAGTGCTATGGGCTTTGCTGAGCATCCGTAAGTACCATGCTAGGAGTCCCATGCTTCAAAGCAGCTTCACAGTGAGTGGCAGAGCCCTTTGCGAATTGCACGTGGGGTTATTCCCAGTTGGGAGCCCTGAGGAGTCGTGAGGCCTGCCTCGAACCTGGACTCACCCTTAACGCCTGATAAGCTCTGTATCCTCTCTGCGCTTTATTGTAAAATGGGGTTGGTAGCAGCACCCACTCCATGGAGTTATTGTGATGACCTAAAGAAATACTAAATGTGAAATGAGGACTTAGTATTGTATCTTAAGCAATTGCTACATGTCAGTGATGATTATTATTATTACTATTATTTTTTTTAAATCAAAGAAACCCTTCCTTTAGCTTTAAGAGTTAATGTGCACATAAGGGCAGGTGGAGAACCACAGTGGTGTATACAAAGAATATATCTTTCATTGAACACCTATGTATTCAGTGCCACACTTGGGGCTTTGCAGACTCTGCTTTGTTTAATCCAATCAGTATCCTTGTGATGTAGGCATCATTATGCTCTTTGAGTAGAAGACTCAGAGGGGTTACCTTGTCTAGGTACTGGTAGAACCAGGTCTGAATTCAGATATTCCTAACTTCTAACAGCCTTTTTTTTTTTTTTTTTTAAAGAACATGTTTTCTTTTTTTAATATGAAATTTATTGTCACATTGGTTTCCATACGACACCCAGTGCTCATCCCAACAGGTGCCTTCCTCAATGTTAATAAAATGTTTTAAACGTTTGTTTACTTTTTGAGAGGCAGAGGGAGAGCGTGAGAGGGGGAGGACCAGAGAGAGAGGGAGACACAGAATCCAAAGCAGGCTCCGAGCTCCGAGCTGTCAGCACAGACCCCGACGCGGGGCTTGAACCCACAAACTATGAGATCGTGACCTGAGCCAAAGTCAGACGCTTGATTGACTGAGCCACCCAGGCGCCCCTAACAGTCTTTTGTAAAAAAATATTTTATTTATTTTTGAGAGATAGCGTATAAGCAGGGAAGGGACGGAGGGAGGACCTGAAGCAGACTCCTTGCTTCCAGCAGTGAGCCCGATGTGGGGCTTGAATTCATGAACTGTGAGATCATGACCTGAGCCGAAGTTGGATGCTCAACCAACTGAGCTACCTAGGCACCCTACTCCCCCCAACCCTTATAAGACTCTTAAGTATGGCTCAACGCTGTCAATATCCTTGGGCAGTCATCCATGCTTCTTCTCTAGCTGTGTGCCTATGTTCTTTTGCTTTATTTTGGGGGTACTTATTGCCTATTTCTTTGGTAAAAGAGGGGCTCAGTTTGCCTTGTGGTTTGGTGAGAGGCAAGATGTAGTCAAGGGTTACAAGTGAGGGAAGTTGCATTGTATAAACATGGTTGTCTGGGGTCTGATTCTTGCTTCCTTAGTAAAATCCCTGGATCTATCCACTTCTCTTCCCATCCCCTCTCCCCATTTTTTCCCCTAACCTTATATGACTGGCTTAAAACCTGTCAAGGGGCTTCCCTCTGTTCTTAGAATCAAATCCTTCATGGAACTGCAAGAGCCTGTGTAGCCTGACCACTGCCTCCCTTGCCAGTCCCGTTTTGCACATGCCATTCCCTATGTCCTTGAATGTGTGGGGCTCTTTGTTGCCACAGGGCCTTTGTATATACCTTTCCTCTCTGCCTGGATACTATTCCTTTCCCTTCATATCCTTGTCTGCTAATAGGATGTCTCCTCATCCTGCAGACTCAATTCTGTCATCACTTTGTCTGACTCCCTTGTTTTATGCTCTCAAGACCAGAAGTTTCCCTTTTGCCTCAGTCATCACATGGTGATACTTTCATGTGTATTTGTGCTGATATGGATCTTGTCTGTCCCCTCAGTGCTCAAGTGTAAGCCCCATGAGGGCCAGCAGGATCGCTGTTCCCCCCTGTATCCCTAGTGCTTGCTGGGACGGTGCCTGCACATAGTGGGTGCTCACATTTTGGAGACAAACTGAAGGAAGAGATGAAGACGAGGCAGAGTCGTCTGGGTTCACCAGGCAGTGAAAAGACCAGCACGCAAATCCAATCCATGGCTTGAAGGGACCCGTGAGCTGGCTGGGGATGCAGATTCTGCTTTGGGAAGGCCTGGCCGGGCATCCCGAACAAGCTCCTGGGTGGTGCTGACGCTGGGACCGCACTCTGAATAGTCAGAGTCTCAGGGGCCAGAGAACAAGTATGGCTGCCTTGACCGGCCTCCCACCGCCATTTTGTATCTTTTATTCTCTGCTCCTGAGGAAAGGGCAGCAGACACAGCACTTCCCGCCACACCGTGGCTTGTCGCATTTGGTCCTTCACTCTTTTCCTTCCAGTTTTTCCTTCTGCAGTTTACTTTCTCTTTTGTATGGAGCTCATCCATATCAGCATCCCAGCACCCTTGCTAAATGGTCCCGAAATGGTCTCTTTGAAACACAGCACCAGCAGACCTTCCTGACAACAGCTTCTTTGGGTGCAGTTACGAATTTCTCCTCAGGGCGTGCCTGGTGGCTCAGTTAAGTGTCCGACTCTTCATTTCAACTCAGGTCATGATCTCAGGGTTCTGGACTGACAGCGTGGAGCCCGCTTGGGATTCTCTCTCTCTGCTCCTCCCCTGTGTGCACGGGGATTCCCTCTCTCTCTCTCTCTCTCTGTCAAAATTAACAACTAAACTTTAAAAAAAAACCCAGAATTTCTCCTCAGGATTTGCACTGTTGTTCTTACACCTGCACATTTCTGCACTTGAATTGCTCCTGCTTTCCTCCTCCCCTTCAGAGTTGGACTGTGTTGGTGATGTGCTCTGTCACCTGGTGATTTCTCAGGCACTGGTCAGTCCTCACGAGCAATTGATGATAAGGGACTAAATCCATCTACAGATTTCTGTGTACCTGGCAGCGTGAGGTAGTGGTCAGTCACAAGCTTTAGTGACAGGCAGAATTGACTTGTTGCTTTACCAGTTACTGACCTCTCTGAGCCTCATTTTTCTCAGCTGCATGGAACCCAAGCAAATCCAGGTATCCAAAGCGATGGAGTCTTGGAGCTCATTCGAGGAAAAGGAGTCCAGGAGCCAACAGTAGAATTGATTCCCATCTTTTGTCTCTTGAGGAACATGTAGAGGAAGTCAGGGGATTCTCTTCTGCCACACTTACATTCTTGCCTTTTTTTATCTGGAATCTAGTTCTTGGTACCTGGGAGACGCCTTGAAGATGTCGTCATCGCGTGCTTCTTGTTCTTTACCAGATCTCTCCCTGACAGCACACTAACCTTCCTCTTGCCCTCTTGTTTATCTTTTAGTTAATATTTTCTTGTCTCCTCTGCTGTCCTGCCTTCCGCTCACGGACACAGATTGTCTCACTATGCCTAGTAAGACACAAGGGGATGGGGTAGAAGATTTAGTGATGGGCTTAGCACTTGAGGGGTTAGCACAATGGGCTTAGCATTGAGTGGAGAAATGCCAAAGATTTTCTTAGCAGGTGAGGAGAGAAGAGAGGCTGTGAGTAGTGATTACTGAACAGCTGAGGCCGGACTGTTACAGAATAAGAATGTTATTAGCTTAATACCTGACAGCGACGGCGGTCCCAGCGAGTGATGGAACTAGAAACCCAGAAGGTGGGCATCTTACGTCCTGAAAACAGAAGAAGAGGGGGGAGTGTGGTTTGCAGGTTTAAGAATGGGGAGTAAAAGATACTGAAAGTGAAGGTATGTGATATTCACTGCCAGTCATCTCCTCTGCCCCCCTCCCCTGCTGTCCCAGGGAACAGGACTGCTCTGAGATGCTTCATTAGGGAAGGCTGAGGTCTCCCTTGCAACATGTCCAAAGATCCATAGGTCACATTGGCTCTGAATTAAACCCATCCCACGGCTTTGCATATGTGGCTGCTTTATAAACAGCTGCTCTTTGCATTCCATTAAAAATAAAAATAAAAAAAAAACAAACCTGTTTAACATGGTGAATTCATAGTTTCATGGATTTCATCTCAATGTCATCTGAACTTTGGAATTATGATTCAGCAGATGTTTTAATACTTTTGAACATTTAAATCAAATGTCAAAAGGGGCGCCTGGGCGGCGCAGTCGGTTAAGCGTCCGGCTTCAGCCAGGGCACGATCTCGCGGTCTGTGAGTTCGAGCCCCGCGTCGGGCTCTGGGCTGATGGCTGGGAGCCTGGAGCCTGTTTCCGATTCTGTGTCTCCCTCTCTCTCTGCCCCTCCCCCGTTCATGCTCTGTCTCTCTCTGTCCCAAAAATAAATAAAAACGTTGAAAAAAAAATTTTTTAATTAAAAAAAAATAAAAAATAAATCAAATGGCAATGGGGTACAGAAGGGACCAAGCTGTAATGAGACAGCAAAGGTATATAATATGCTTTGAGGAACCTTCTAATTGTTATCCGGACAAGTGTTTGTAGCCCTGGCTTTAAAGGCAGCTTGGGGGGCTTCTGTGGCTAAAATCCCATTCCTCTAGCTCTTGGCTGTGCTCCTTTGACTATCAAAGTGTTTGCTTTAAAATCTCCAATGGTCGGGGTGTTTGGGTGGCTCAGTTGGTTGAGCGTCTGACTCTTGATTTCAGCTCAGGTCATGAGCTCACGGTTCGTAGGTTTGAGCCCTGCGTGGGGTTCTGTGCTAACAGCGTGGAGCCTGCTTGGGATTCTCTCTCTTTCTGCCCCTCCCCTGCTATCTCTCTCTCTCTCTCTCAAAATGAATAAATAAATAAACATTAAAAAAAAAAGTAAAGCTGCAAATGGTCAAAGATGCCTGAGGCCCAGCTTTTTGCACTTACCTTGTTTGTGGGATTTTTTCTGGCAGCCTGGCAGATTGTGCTGTCCACAGGTGGCTGCAAATCTCTCTCCCACCCCATATACTCATTTTATATGACCCTGACTGTCTTCTCCACAGGGTGGGGAAGATGTGTCTGTATCCCCTCCTCTTGAACCTGGGTAGACCCTTGTGACTCTCTCAACCAACAGAGCATGCCAGAAGCCACACTGTGTGACTTTTGAGGCAAAACCATAAAAATGTGCCTCTGCCTTGCTCTCTTGGGATGCTTGCTCTTGGAACCCAGCCAGCATACTGTGAGGAACCCCAAACTAGCCTATGCAGAGAGACTACAGGAGAGGCCTTGTGTAGGTGTTCCTGCTAAAAGCCAGGGCCAGCCTCCAGACGTGTGAGTGAAGATGCCTCCAGATATCCAGCCCCAGCCGGCCGGTCACCTCCAGCTGAGGCCCCAGACATTGCAGAGCCCAGCCAGTCCTACTGTGTCACATCCGAATTCTTGCACCTCAGAGTCTGTGGGCATAATAAAATGGTTGTTTTATACCTCAAAGTTCAGGAGCATTAGTAACCAGAGAGCGGAGCCTGGAAAAAGGCATTCCCTTCAACGTTTATTTATTTTTGGGACAGAGAGAGACAGAGCATGAACGGGGGAGGGGCAGAGAGAGAGGGAGACACAGAATCTGAAACAGGCTCCAGGCTCCGAGCCATCAGCCCAGAGCCTGATGCGGGGCTTGAACTCACGGACCACGAGATCGTGACCTGGCTGAAGTCGGACGCTTAACCGACTGCGCCACCCAGGCGCCCCAAAAGGCATTCCCTTCAAATGGTCTGTGGGCGGGAATTTTTTTCCTCCCCTACATTTATTTTTTTGGGAGCATAAAGCATTGCCTTATAAATTGTTTTAGCTTGCCTCCCAATTAAAAAGCCCGGTCAGATTTCACAGAAGGTTGAGGTAGAGGAATGTGATGCACTCACCTTCTCTTGATACGGTTCTATTATTAGAAACAAACAAAAAAGTGAGAATTTGCTCCAGGCAGTTGCCAGGTTAGCCTTAAAAACAGTCGAGTCTTCTCCCTAACTTGTAACTTGAAAGCATTTGGTTTCCTGACATCCCATAGGACGTGTTGTGTTCCTGGATTTGAGTTACTATCTTCCTTTGTATCTTCCTATGAAAACAGGTTTTCTTTCTTTTTTTAAAAGTTTTTTTTTTATTTTTGAGAGAGAGAGAGAGAGAGCAAGTGGGGAAGGAGCAGAGAGAGAGGGAGCTAGAGAATCCCAAGCAGGCTCTGTACTGTCAGCACAGAGCCCGATGTGGGGCTCGAACTCACAAAACCGTGAGATCATGACCTGAGCCGAAACCAAGAGTCAGATGCTTAACTGACTAAGCCCACCAGGTGCCAATGAAAACAATTTTTCTAACTCAGATTTGACAAATATTTGGTAGAAGACCATTTTCTGGTAAATCGTCTTGGGGCTACGAGGGACCTAAGTGCTCACCTCATCTGTTACTTTTCTGTGACAGAAGGAAACCCATGCATCCAGATAAGAGACTTACCGGAGGAGGTCGTTGCATAGCTAAGATGCCTTAGAGCTAAGATTCTCTTTCAGGTGGGAGTGGCCTTAGCTGGGCTTTGGGCCAATGAAGCCTCTTTACATTCACAGGAGATGGTATGGAAATGAATACCTTCCTTTCCTAGCACCTGAATGAATAAACACGTGTAGAAAATTGTGTCTGTCTGTAAGCAAGAGTAACAAATATGACCGTTGATTTCCCCCCTTTTCTAATGTAGTAGTTTTCTTTCCTGTCTATCCCCTTTCATCCGTAGGAATGGACAGGCAAGTCTACACTTTCCGTTACACTGGGGCTGATTTCCCTTGTCGCTTCTGTCCTTGTCTTTATGCACAGTGTGAATGGCTAGTGAGAAAAGAGAGAAAGGGAGGACGGGAAGAGTTCAGATTAGTCCTTCTGGCCCTTGTGTGATGCTGCTGTTCAAGGGGAAAAGGGCTTTACAGTTTGCCACCGACTGTCTTGTTCGTCTTTACGGTTTTGCATATGTCAGAGTTACCCAGTCTTCTGCCATGTGTTTATGGTGGAGAGCTCAAAGGAGCTGAAGGGGACGTTTTGCCTGATACACGAATATAGATCCAGTAAGTACCGTCTGTGTGTGTGTTTCCTGTTAATTCCAGCCCTGTACTAATTCTCCTGTTAGTGTCAGTCATTAGATGTAATTTACCTTCTTTGGCAAGGGCGCCTTCCCATGCCTGCTGTACCTGAAAATATGAGAGGCTGACTTTGAAGTGTGGTGAATGAGAAACAATACTTTTGAAAAGTAGTCCACATGGGACAGGTGAGTTGTCAGTAGCACTGACCTACTTAGGAGAAGACACTCATCTTCCTTCCTCCAGAATGTCTTCAGCACAGGCTCTTATTCTTGCCTACAACCCGTGTCCTTACAAAAAAAAAAAAAAAAATTGGAGATATAGTGTTGTCTCCTGTAAGCTCGCATTAAGAGGAAACAAAATGTCAAGTGTTGAAAATGGGTAGTTTAGGGAATTCTTTATTAGAGACATAGAACGTCGTGAGTTCTTACTTCCTCATCCAGACATATTTGTTCTCTTCTGCAGATTTGCCGGTCTCCAAAAATGCTAATTAAGAATGCTTTATTTCTCAGCTACGTATTGAAGTTCATGGTTTGTCTGAGGAGAACTAATGTGAGTCCCTTCCCTGGCAAGAGACTTCTGTGCCAGCCATTTGTTTTTGTTTAGGAGACACGCTCTACAAAGCAGAGCAGCAGTGGCTTCGGAGGCTATGACACAGTGGGACCTGTAAGACTTGAGGCAGGAGACGGTTGATCAAACCTGAGCTTTCTTTTGGGAACGAGTTCAGAGGCCAGGGGAGGATTCAGACCTTGACAGTCATCAGACAGGCAGCCTTTTGTACATGAAAGCTTTCAATGTCCAGCTTTCTCTAAGGGCTTCCACAGTTTGGCCTGTGGGCAAGCAATTATTTTATTAAAATTGGCACAGATGTCCAGAATTTTCCATTTTTC
Source organism: Herpailurus yagouaroundi (assembly GCF_014898765.1). NCBI lineage: Eukaryota > Metazoa > Chordata > Mammalia > Carnivora > Felidae > Herpailurus > Herpailurus yagouaroundi. The sequence continues at coordinate 3,177,571 of NW_024412444.1, forward strand.
TCCAGACTGTTTTTGATTAGGCAGATGCATTTTTATGAACTGGATGGGAAGTAAATTCTGAGGGGCAGGTAGGAGCAATCTTTAAGAGTCCTGATTATGTAAGTTTCTATATTCTATAAAAAATGAGGTCTAATTGCTGACTTGCCATGTTATTCTGAGCCTCCATTTCCCTCTCTGTAAAGTAGGAAAAATTAGAGGACCTATGTCCTTCCATTGTGGGGATTAAAACAGATTGTACCTGTCAAGCACTTACGACAATGTCTGGCACGTAACAATCACAACAATATTTAGATGTTATGTATCTTTTTTGAATACTCAAAGTTTATTTCAAAATTTGCTTTTTGAAAGCCCCATTGAGGTGATTTCTTTCTTCCTGGAAGGTCTTTATCCACCCTTGCCCCACATCCCAATCAAACCAACCCCTTAATTGTCCTTCAAGGCTGAGCTCAAATACTGAGCCTTGGGAACCTCTACCTCCAATGCCAGCCTAGGGACCTCCTCTGGACGTGCTGGACTTGATTTTCAGGCCTTACAACATTCATTTGTTGTCTCAAAACTTTTCTGCGTCCTCTGTATGATAGGACCTTGAAGAAAATGATCCTGTTTTCTTCCTTCCACCATCTCTGGCATCAGGACAAGGCATCTTTATAATGTTTCACTATGTGCTGACTGCAACTCTTGGGCACTCAATTTCTTTCTTGCTCACTGGATCTTTGGGATGGTTGAATTAAATAATGGGTGTGAAGTATTTTAGATAGGGCTTAGCGTACATTGGATTCTTCTTAAGGTTGGTAAACTGAGAGGATAAATAGTTGCTGTCTTAAAAAATTTTTTTTTAATTAGTTTATTTATTTTGAGAGAGAGGGAAAGAGAGAGCAGAAGAGGGCAGAGAGATAGAAGGAGAGAGAGAATCGCAAGCAGGCTTCATGCTATCAGCACAGAGCCCAACGCAGGGCTCGAACTCATCAACCGTGAGATCATGACCTGAGCTGAAATCAAGAGTCCGCTGCTTAACTGACTGAGCCACCCGGGCGCCCCAATAGTTGCTGTCTTTTTATAAAAACCTGCTGCAGAAGATGTAGCCTATGATGCAGGACATTGCCCTGCTGCTGACAGGGAGTAAAACCTTCATTAAGGGCCTGCTTTGGGCTCAGTTCCTTGGTGAAGTCCTGCTTCTCCAGAGGAGGCATGAGGGTTAAGACATGTTCTCAGCCCACCTGCATCATTATTGAAATACTCTAGTTTGGAACACCTTTCATCTTGTCTGGTGCTTTAAAACAGTTTTCTTTTTATGTTTATTTATTTATTTTTTTTGAGAGGGAGCACAAGCCAGGGAAGGGCAGAGAGAGAGGGAGACAGAGAATCCGAAGCAGGCTCCTAGCTCTCTGTGCAGAGCCCAACACGGGGCTCGAACCCATGAGGCATGAGATCATAACCTGAGTCGAAGTCTGATGCTCAGGTGACTGAGCACCCCCTCCCACCCCACCCCCACCCCCGCCTCCGCCTCGACGCCCCCTGTCTCGTGCTTTTAGATGGTCTTAGGTTACATCCCCACAAGGCCCATCCTGTGCCATTATTGACTCTTGGTGAATAACTAGGTTAGAAGCATCGCAATATGTGTACTGGGAGTATTTTTGCCTCAGTCTTACTGTTTTTTCTCTAAACCTACTTTTGCTTCAATAAGGGAATTTAATTGGGATTGGAAGAAAGAGAAGGGGAAAAAAGGATTAAAACTCAACATTGGATCCCAACCTGGTATCTTAAGTCCCTTTGAAGTCCTTAAAAGGCCTTTGAGGAGAGAATCTCAAGTTTTTTTGATTATGATAAGAGAACAAAACCTACTGGACAAGAGTACATTTTCTAAAGATATGGTTACCCAGGGTAACTAAAGTGTCAAAGTTTCTTTGCTTTTAGATGGAATTATCTCAACTCTGTTGGTTATACTGGCTATTTTGGGGGCAGATAAGTTACTCATTAGTTCACATGTGCAGTAGGGGAGCAAAGACTTCTTATAATTGGGCTGTATTTGTGAAACATGATGCATGTAGGTTTTGACAGCAAAAGGATTGTGGACCACTGGTATATCCTATCATCGCTTAAATAAGCAAATTAGAAAGTTGATCACACAGAAGGGAGTAAACCAACTATTAACTACCATGTATCAAAAAGTGATTTGAGCTTTCTGACCTAGAAACAATGGTGGACTTCCCAAAGGGGCTTGGGATGTGCTTTGAATTTATCTGAATTTTAGGTCATTAAAATATGTTAAAAATAGACTTGTTTTTTTCACTGAATATTTCACCATATATTCACCATAAGGCCTGGATACTCTGTTAGGTACTTCTCCCATATTTTTTTCGCACTTGGAGGGGGGGGGAAGGCATTGATAGATTATAACCATCTGCACATATGAAATTTTGTCATTTCATATGCTTGGCACATACAGATTAAGCATATCAATACCATAGATGGGAAACATATTGGTTTCAGATTTTATTGGTCCTATCTCTTGTCTTTCTATTCTCTACCCCTTTAAAATTGTAATTTCATTAAAAAGGGATTCTTTTATAGCCATTGCCTTGAGTGGTAAAGGGTCAGAATGAAAAGGTACTTACAAAATGTAACATGGTTTTACCCTCATCTAGATGTGATTCCTTTCTCTGTTAAGAAATGAAGTAATTGTAAATACAATATTTAAGTGAATTGTAAAACTACTTACATTAAACGTTGAAAGTAGTGGAAATACATCAGTAGTAATCCGATGAAGCTATATGCCTTAAAAGTGCATAGCCTCGATTTTATGAGCTTCAAGGCTTTTTGCGCTAGATGAAAGGAATACTGCCCTATAAAAATTGGTGTCTTATGAGCTTGAAGCTTTCACCACCATCTCTGGACAGGAGAGGGTAAAAAAATCCCATCGGTGGTTTCAGAGTACAATCTACAAATGGAAACTTCATTATCTTTTGACTCTACTTAAATAAGGATGGCCTAACACATCAGTCTTGGTCTCTTAAGCCCCAGTATCTGAAAATGTACTCTTTTATTACATAGAGGAGTATAGTTCGAAGGAAAAACCAGGCTTCAAACCTGATGTCTTGCAGAATTGTCACAATTCATGGATTTTTGGAAGCACTAAGTATAGTGAAACTTTTTCATTTGATGATTTAACAAAAATATATCGATAGCCTTGCTGTATCAGTCATCTCTTGGCCCAAGAATGCTGCATAACAAATCACCTAAAACTTCGGCTTTCAACGTGAAGTATTTATTCTCACACTCTCAGGTCTGTAGATTGGCGGGGGAGCTCTGTTCTATATGTCTCATGCTGGGGCCCAGGCTGAAAGGGGCAGTGGTGATCTGGGGGCAGGTTCCTTTATGGCAAAAATCAAAGTTCCTAGGGGGGCAAGCAGGAACAGGCGTAGACGAGCCTGGTTTTGGAACTGATGCGACGCTCTCATTTCAGCACATACCCAAAGCACGTTAATGATGTACCTTCCTCCCACATAGGTTGGAGGAGAAGAAGGGAGATAATATTTGCCAAAAAATAATCGAATCCACCACACTACTCTTTGCTATGCCTTGTGAGACTAGAGTTTACTATAGTGAACAAGATTGATGAAGCCCTGGCTCTCATGGGTCTTACATTCTTGTTTTGGGAGTGCGGGTAGAGGGAAAGATTGTAAACACAGAGAGCTGGATACTCTAATTTCAGATAGCGGGCAGGGTGATGTGGTAGAACATGACTCTTTGAAATGTGGCATATGTATTATATTTGGTCATTTTTACTGAGTTCTTTAGGGCTGATACTCTTTTCTTGCTAGTATGACATTGCTATAGTTTTGCGAATCTTGGCACATCTGAACTTTGGTCTGTGGATAAGTTGGTGGAGGTTTTAGTGGTTTGGACCTTGAATGAAGTTTCACATATGCTGGCGAGTGTAAGTGAGGAAGTCTGCTGGCAGACCGTGTCCATCAACGCAGAGGTGCGTACAAATACACGCTTCTAAGTACTCCTTAGATCAGAAACTATTCTAGGGAGTGGAAAGTGCTGGTGGCAATATAACCTGAAGAAGAAAATCTAAAGGACCGTATCTATCGCAATTAAATTTCCGCTTCCACTAACCAAATGGACTCAACGGGGTAGTTCCTTTTCAGGTTCGAGAAATTGGGAGAACACCTAAACAAGGTGTGTTTTGGAGATGTTATTTGATCCTGTGTGTAGCAACACAAGAGTTGCCTAAGACGCACGCGTGCTAATCATTTGGTGGTTGAACCTCTTACCCTGTCTGGCTGGGGCCCTCTCCCAGTTCAGTGCGCTGATATCATCGGAAAAACGGAGAAGGAATGGTAGGAAGCTGTCTGAGTTCCCAGCGCTATGACTGTCCCAGCTGTCCAGCATGAGCCGGAGTGTCTCTTTACCTGGCAGAGAGTTCCCGGCTCAGAACAGGAAATGTTGGACTTTCCACCGAACTCTGATGACAGGCGGGAGTGGGAAGGAGCAAAGCTACAGGAAGTTGAACTTCGTTTTTGGTTTTCAGACTGTCAGACTGGGAGGGTGATGTGAATTTGGGATTTTTTTTTTCCTTAGTTTTTCATTTATAGTTATCACTAAATATATTCCAATGATGGAAAATTACGGCTTTTTACTTGCCATTTGGCAGCTGTGTCTGTATCTCTTTTTTAGTTTTTGGTGTATATTTTAAATTCAGTTAGACTTGAATGGGGTGGAATTATGGGACTTAAAAAAAATCAAGTGTCTCACTGTTAATTTAGGGTTAGGTGCGATATAAAAAGACAAGCTATAATAGTAGCCATCAATTATTGAGAGCTGATGAGGTGTGACGTCCAGGGCAAAGTGCTTGGCTGACATGATATCATTTTTCTTTTTAATTCTTAAAAAATACAAAAATACCAGATGGCTGGTATTACTGTTCCCATATTATAGGTGAAGAAACTGAGGCTCAGAGAGTGCAATAGTTTCCCAAGTTACCTAGCTGATGAGTGGTGGGTCCTAGATTCCAATCCATACTTGCATGCTCTGGGGCCCAGATTCTTTATTTGGGCTGTTTTATTTTTGTTTTTTATTTTGTAAGAAAGCGGAAAGAGAGCCTTTGGAACCGATGCACAAACTTTTGTCGGAAAGAACCTCTTCCCAGGATTCCGAGAGCGTGCATTTAGATAGACATTGAGTACTATGGAAACAACCGCACCTGAATAATTACAAGTGGGAATAAAGGTCAGCAGAGCCGTGCTCTCTCAGCTGGAAGAGATTATGGGAGGTTGTTAAATTGTCCGTTTTAGGAATGTGTTTGCTGGTTCCTTCATTTCCCTTCCTCCCCTGACTGTAGCTGGAGTTGGATTTGAATTCATTGTTTGGAGCCCGGCGACTCGTTTTGGATCTGACCCCTACCTGGAATAAACCTTTAAGGGAGCTGTGAATCTCTACAGGGAAAACGGGTGCAAAGAAAGCATGTGTCCTCTTGCTTCTATCGGCGGGACTGTTTAAAAAACATTTTCAATTTCTAATTAACTTGAGCTTGCAGCGGGGCCAAATCTGTCTTTTATTATTTCTGGGCTCCCCTGTGTTGGGACAACACGAGCCACTTACTTCCTAACGACTTGGCGTAATTATTGGCTGTGGCCGAACCCCTCTGGACAGGCACTGCCTGTCCGGTAGCAAATCCATCCCGAGACAGTATTGCATTTGTTATTTATGTCGCTGCTTATCTCATTGCCTTTATGGAAATGTGTTTCTTGTTGTCTGTCTGCACCAGAGAGACGTCCAAGCTAAGTGACTCATCAGAGGGTCACAGTTCCTTCCGTGTTTGTCTGGGGACTGCAGTGTGTGAGCTTGGGCTGGGGGGAGTCACTGAGGAACGAGATGATCTTCTTGCCCCCAAGACACTTATACATTGGTGAAGGAGCTTCTCATCTAGGGACTCTTGGGCCCTCACATTTACCACGGAGTACTTAACCCTTTGTAAGCATGTCGACCCAGCCTCAGGGGTTTCTGCCATTTAAGCTGGGACCCCAGACAGGTGAGTGTAGGAGGCATTTTGGTTACTGCAGCCCCGGCAGATAACACAGGGAGCCTTGATCCTGCTGTTTGCTGTCTCAATTCTGAGTTGACAGACTGGTGAGAAGTAATGAAACGGTTGTTTCTTTTTTAAACATTTTAATGTTTATTCTTGAGAGAGAAAGAGAGGGAGAGAAAGGCAGAGAGAGGGAGACAGAGGATCCTAAGCTGATAGCGCAGACCCCAGTGCGGAGCTTGAACTTGGGAACCCTGAGATCATGGCCTGAGCTGAAGGTGGACGCTTAGCCCACTGAGCCACCCAGGTGCCCCTTTTGTTTCTCCTAAGCCACTAAGCTTTGGGTAGCTTGGAATGAAAGAGGTAATTAAAACAAACGCATTCGGGAGATACTTAGCGCCAACTGTGAGCCCATCCCTGGGATGCTCTATGTCAAGGAGCTCAGTGTATGGGTTGGAAGAAAGATACTTTGTACATTTTTCCAAGTGAAAAATTTGGAATGGGCAGTGAGCTTCACTGCATGCTGAGTTGTAGAGCGTTTTGTGTTGGGAGCGTTTACTTATGCTTAACATTGACCCTTTTATGTTTGTTTAACTGCCTCCCAGCTGTGGGTTGTTTTCTCTTTTTTTTTTTTTTTAACGTTTATTTATTTCTGAGACAGAGAGAGACAGAGCATGAACAGGGGAGGGGCAGAGAGAGAGGGAGTCACAGAATCTGAAACAGGCTCCAGGCTCTGAGCTGTCAGCACAGAGCCCGATGCGGGGCTTGAACTCACCGACTGTGAGATCATGACCTGAGCCTAAGTCGGAAGTTTAACCGACTGAGCCACCCAGGCGCCCCTGTTTTCTCTTTTTTAAGAGATGATAAACTTGAGGGCAGGCAGGGAGTTGCTTTTCTCTTATGAGGAAGGAACACAGGCTAAAGATTAAGAGCGTGGATTTTGTGGAGTGCCTGGGTGGCTCAGTCGGTTGAGTGACTGACTTCGGCTAACAGTCATGATTTCACTGTTGATGGATTCGAGCCCCGCGTCGGGCTCTGTGCTGACAGCTCAGAGCCTGGAGCCTGCTTCGGATTCTGTGTCTCCTTCTCTCTCAGCCTCTCCGCCTCTCCACCACCTGTGCTCTGTCTCTCAAAAATAAATAAGTAAATGCAATTTAAAAAGAGCGTGGATCTTGCAATCAGGTAGGATTTTGTTCCATTTCCAAAGTATTGGCATTTACTAGTTGTGTTACTTGGGAGAAGTTTACTTAACTACCAGAGGAGGTGTGTGTGTGTGTGTGTGTGTGTGTGTGTGTGTGTGTGTGTGAGAGAGAGAGAGAGAGAGAGAGAGAGAGAGAGAGAGAGAGAGATCTCTTAACTACACACGTTTACCTCATGGAGTGCGACAATTATCTAAGATGATGTCGCACAGGATCTGATGAGATAATATTTCAACTGCTTAAGTCACAGTCTTGTTGCGATCCAATTTCATTCCATTCGATTGAAAAGAAATGATGTCTCTCAACAGTGTAAAGGCTGCCGTGGTGCACAAGTTTTTGGGTTCAGTCCATGGAATCTAGAACAGTGCTTGGCAGATACTGCCTCGCAAACATTTGTTGAATGATGAAGTGTGAAGTCTATTTGGATGTAAGGTACTCTTGGTCTTTAGGTGTTCAGTAAGGGCTTGCGGGTTCCCCTCACTGCCTGTGGATTCCGACAGCTAGTCACTAGCCTCCAGCTACGTGGGTTCTTGTTCTGCCCAGGAAGGGCCGCACCTTGCAGGTTAATGGCAGAACTGACAGTTTGAAGCGTCAGTGGGGCAACTGACATCAGAGGGGTTGCCAGTAAAATCAGGCGAAGTAAGCGAATTAGTCATGTGTCATTATTACCAAATCTGTAAGGCCTGTCGCCGTGGTTCCCTCTTAAATGAGGCGTTCTGTTAGACATTTCATTCCCTGCCTGGAACATCGGGAACTAAAGCTGAAATGATGGCTGGACTCTTGGAGAGAGAATGGAATTTGTGAAACCCGGATACAGTCTATGCCCTTCCTTCCCTCGTTCTCCTTGCTGGGTCCGGAAGGTGTTGGAGTTGTGTAGGGTTTTGCCAAACAGCAGCTTCGGCATCTCCTGAGAGCTTTTTAAGGACAGAGTCTCAGTTCCTTTCCCAGACCTATTAGATGAGAATCTGCATTTTTAACAGGATCCCCAGGTGGTGTCTGGGCTCATTAATCCTGTACTTGGAGGGGGGGGCGGGTAATTGGAAAGTTTTGGTTAGATGGTCCCGGTCTTAAAGGGAAGGCAAAGCCGGGAGCCTGTTAGGGAGAGGACCTTTTTTGGACAGGAAGACACAACTACTGTTGTACGATGAACTTGGATCACTCACAAAGGTGTTCCCTGTTTCTGCTCAGGTTTTCTTCAGTACAAACTGGACTCAGCCCATGTTACTTGATTACAGAGAATGAAGGATAGTACTCAGGACCCAGGGAAGGAGAGCAAATGCTTGTCCTAAGTTATTAATGGAATGAATGTCTTTGTCACGATATTGGTGAGGTACTGTGTCCTTATCTGTGTCACTGGCTGTGCTCTTCAAGAGAGGGAATGAGAGCTGACATTATGAAGTGCCTATTTACCATCAGTTAGAATACAAGGCGCCTTCTGCACATGACTCCATTTACTCCTCTTAGAACTTTTTGAGACATCGGAGGTTTTGTGAGGTTAATTAACTTGCCCATGATCAAACTCCACGTTCTCTGGCATCTAAAGCCTTGTGATGCCTTCATCCTGCACTGTGCTTTCTCATGGCATTGGGATCTGTTTTTCAAACTGATACCAAACTACTGTTTAGGGAAGAGTCTGAGCAAGAAAGAGTCTGCTCCAAGACTCATGTTGGGTCCCTCAGGACGAGGTCTTAAATGCAGTCATGGTTGGTAAACTTTTGAATTTCATTGCATCACAAGCAGGCCAGGAGGCCATCGGCTAGGATTAGCTCATCCAAGTTACCTCTTTATTTTCCTGGGGACAAGAAAAAGTGCTGTCTAGTTCTGTATTTCTGACACCTACATTTGGTAAATACAGGGATGCTATAAACACTTCTTATAATACCATTGAAGAAGAACCCTGAAACACAGCATCTGAGGCAGAAGGTCCTCAGACATGCGTCACTTGAAAACTGTCTTCATGCTTTTTGCCATACACATGTGTTATTACTGTACTACTGACCTATTCTCCAGTAATGATTTCACTTTTAGAAAATTAAGTGTATTGGGGCGCCTGGGTGGCGCAGTCGGTTAAGCGTCCGACTTCAGCCAGGTCACGATCTCGCGGTCCGTGAGTTTGAGCCCCGCGTCAGGCTCTGGGCTGACGGCTCAGAGCCTGGAGCCTGTTTCCGATTCTGTGTCTCCCTCTCTCTCTGCCCCTCCCCTGTTCATGCTCTGTCTCTCTCTGTCCCCAAAAAAATAAATAAACGTTGAAAAAAAAAACATTTAAAAAATAAAAAAAAAAGAAAATTAAGTGTATTTTAAGAGCAAACTTCATATCACAATAAATGGAAACCTGAACTGTTTGCCATAAATAGTAAATATAAGCTTCTGAACCTGAGTCCTGTTGTCTCTTCAGTAACAGTGCAATGAACTGTTAGGGGAAAAAACCCCCAATAGTTTGATACTGAGATCCAGAATCTGAAGGGTTGAAAGAGAATAAGAAAGGAAATCATTTTCTCAAAATGTGACTCACTATTATTTATTTCTGTTTCTGTATACCATCTAAATTCTTCTTTCTCACCTTGGTAAATATGACTGAAGATAAATGTGTTTTTTTTTTTTTTTAACGTTTATTCATTTTTGAGAGACCGAGACAGAGCATGAGCGGGGAAGGGGCATAGAGAGAGGGAGACACAGAATCTGAAGCAGGCTCCAGGCACCGAGCCATCCACACAGAGCCCAACGTGGAGCTCGAACTCACAGCCAGTGAGATCATGACCTGAGCCGAAATTGGATGCTCAACCGACTGAACCACCTAGGCGCCACAAGATACACAGGTTTTTAGAGTTGGAATTCTCTTTTTAGATCAAGTAGTGCAGTTTACCACACTTGGGCCTCAGGTTTATATTGAGTTCATGTTAATTGGTTAGGAAGCAGACTGGCCCAAAGAACATAGGGCCATGGCAGGAACTGAATTTGAAGAATAAAATTTGAAGCTTGTGCTGGAGAATGGCCTGACAGCTACGTTCCTATGGTTTTAAGCACTGGCTTAAGGATCGTTTCCCTTACCTCGGGGCTATTGCTTGGCAGGCGGCCATGGTAGGTGCTACCCTCCTTGAGGAACTTGTAGAACTTTCTAAGGGAAGAAGTTGGAGCTCTTGATTTAAATGTTGGTCTTCCATTAATAACTTCCTTCGTCTTGACCTTTTTCCATTTCTGACCATGGTGGAATGTTTACTCAACACCTGTCAGGTGTTTATGGTGCTTGGAGCAAGATAGAGAACTTGACTTGATTCTCTTACACTTTGTCATGGTTGACTCCTGTTAACGCTTGTATTCTTCCTGCCTCCGATCACCTGCCAGTTCTTCCTCCTGTGTCTACCCCTTCCTCCCCATTCCCCTGTCAAGAACCTCCCCCTGCAGCTTTCATCATCAGACAGTTAGACTTTAGTCATTCTAGAACTACCTTTATAACATCTTCCTATATGTCTACCACCTGTACTGTGTTTTATTTATATGTTTTTTTTCAATCAAATGCTTTTTTCTTTTTTAAATTTTTTTTTTCAACGTTTATTTATTTTTGGGACAGAGAGAGACCGAGCATGAACGGGGGAGGGGCAGAGAGAGAGGGAGACACAGAATCGGAAACAGGCTCCAGGCTCTGAGCCATCAGCCCAGAGCCTGACGCGGGGCTCGAACTCACGGATGGCGAGATCGTGACGTGGCCGAAGTCGGACGCTCAACCGACTGCGCCACCCAGGCGCCCCTCGATCAAATGCTTTAATAAAAATATGTAAAATCATCAAGTTTATATGATGGCTAAGTTTTTCCAAATATTTAAATGAACATGCAACTGGGGGGCGACTGGGTGGCTTTGTTGGTTGAGCATCTGACTTTGGCTCAGGTCATGATCTCATGGTGCATGGGTTCAAGCCCCGTGTCGGGCTATGTGCAGACAGCTCGGAGCCTGGAACCTGCTTCAGATTCTGTGTCTCCCTCTTTCTCTGCCCCTCCCGCCCCCTCAAAAATAAAGAAACATTAAATAAATTTTTAAAAATGAACATACAGCTGTTAACTTAAAAACATTGTGTATGTCATCATAGTGTCATTTCACATACCATTCCTTGCCTGTGTATTATCAATACCTTTGACCTATAGTAGTGGTTCGTTGCTGAAGCATTACATTAGATTCATGTAGGAAGATCATTTTAAAAAAGCAGTGTTCCAAGATTCACCAATTAAGCCAAAATGTTTAGGGATGGAAGTATAGGTATAGAGAGTTTTTCTGAAAAGTTTTTCAGGTGTGTCTAATGTGTAGTCCAAACTGGAAAACACGGAGCCTAGAATATAGTAAAAAAATTTACTATCTTTAGTTTCTACTTGTTTTAACCAATGCTTTACATTATTTCTGCATTAATCCTCTTAAAATGCCATTTTTGGGACTTATCAGTTATACAGAAATAATTTTGATGCTCTGAATAGTGTCAGTATAAGGAACATTTTATTTATTTTAAAATGTTTATTTATTTTGAGAGAAAGAGAGCAGGCGAGTGGAGGAGGGGCAGAGAGAGAGAGATGGAGAGAGAGAATCCCAAGCAGGCTCCATGCCGTCAGCCTGGAGCCTGACATGAGGCTCCATCTCGTGAACTGTGAGATCATGACCTGAGCCGAAGTCAGACACAACCAACCGACTGAGCCACCCAGGTCCCAGCATAACGAACACTCTAAATTTATGGTTTTGTGATACAGCTTTGGAATGAAGGTGAGTTCAGGTTCTAGGTTCTATTCTGTTGCCTGTTCAGTTGGAGATTGTAGGCAATTGATGACGTTTTTCTGAGACTCAGTTAAGTCAGCTGTCAAGTGGAGAGACTAATCCCTGCCATACATATGTCCCAGAGTTACGTGAGAATCCCACTAGAAAATGTGTTTTTCAAATCCCCTATCAACTTTCTTAAGAGTAGCATTCATATAACTATTATCAATTAGTAAGTTGTAGGGGGAGATGAATAGTAGGGTAGGAAGAATTTGAGGAAAATGTATTTTCACATTACTGGAGGCGATTAAAAAATGACTTCTTGGTAATTACAGTTATAGAATCTATTCCATATTTTCAGTCTTGGACTGCTCATAATTCTCAGAATGGGACAGCTGGGCTCGTCTTAATGCTTGAACTGAACAATGGTTGCTAATTAAAGCTAAAACACAAAACACAAGCTGGTTCGATTATTGTGTCTAGAGGTTAGACTCCTTTTCGCTGTGTCTCAGTGTGTTTGTTTTGTTTTGTCCAGAGTGGGTTTGCTCTGGATTTGCCCTCATTTATGGGTGGAGTCCTTGGAAGTTGTACATTTCCACCCACATTATTGGTAGAAATCTTGCTTTGTGGTAGATGGTGGTGGTTCAGATGGAGTTAGGTGGCTAAAGAGAGACTTCCACCCTCCCCATCTCCCACTGGATTTAGGGGTGCTCTCTGGATTTCTCTGTTACTGCAGTCATCAGCTGGCGTTGGCAAGAACACAATTATGCCTGATAGAAACTTCAACTCAAAAATAGCTGGCCATTCTGGCTTCTGGGAACTCTGGGCTGAAAAAAGGGATCTCCTTGATGTAAGTAAATACCTTGAATTTGAGGACAAGTGTAGATTTGAGTGATTTGGAGAGTTTCCTGAATGTTTCCATTACTGACTTAGGTTTCTTGTTTGACCGGAATGTCCTAAGTCCCCACTAATAAGCTGAAAAGTTGAGAGGTTTTTGGTTTTGGTTTTCAAACGTGAAACAATGCAGATAATAAGTTACACCTGTCTTATATCTTCAGTGCATTTTCAGATCCATGATCTCATTTTATCCTTCTAACACTGTGAGGTAAATGGGAAAGGAATTTTCTTTCTTTGACACAAGTAAATGGTGCTGGCAAGTGAAGGTCCAGCTTTAAAGAACGGAGTCAGAAGGTGAGGGTTGAGAATCCTGGCTCCACTTATTAACTGTGTCACATGGGCAAATGACTTAGCCTCTCTGAGCCACGTTTTCCTGGATTATAATAATGGAAGACGTGGGTAAATGAAGATTAGTAGGGTAACGTGGAAAACTTGGTGAATTAGCACAGAGTTGCTAATTTGTAGCTGAGGTTCAGACTGGTTAAATGATGGGTTGTCGGTCAGAAAACTAGTTAGTCCACAGGACTCCTCATGTTTGATCATGTGGAAAAAGCTCCGACCTAGGTGCCACTGAGTGCTCATTTATTAGTGCCAGACCTGCTATGGACCATCCATGGTCTCTAGAGCTTACCCTGCCCCGTGTTTATGCTATTTAAATGTAACTAATTACAATGAAATGAATTAGAATAAAATAAAAATACCATTTAACTTCCATAGTCACGGTAGCCACATTTGAAGAGCTCAGGGGGCACCTGGGTGGCTCAGTCAGTTAAGCATCCGACTTTGGCTCAGGTTATGATCTCGCGGTTTGTGAGTTTGAGCCCTGCTTTGGGCTGTGTGCTGACAGCTTTCTCAGAGCCTGGAGCCTGCTTCTGATTCTCTGTCTCCCCCTCTCTCTGCTCCTCCCATGCTCATGCTCTTTCTCTTTCTCTGTGTCTCAGTAATAAAACAATGTTAAAAAAGGAAAAAGAGCTCAGTAGCCACATGTGGCTGCTGGCTACCATATTGGATAGCTTGGCCATGGAACATTTCAGTCATCCCTGAAAGTATTAGTGGACATCGTTGCTCCAGCAGGTGGGTGAACCTTAAAGCCCACAGTTTATCTTTTGGGGGTTGGTAAAATTAGGGCCATTCAGAGGATGATCTTAGACTTACTCTAACTTCCTCTTCTAATACTGGCTTCTCTAGTTTTCTGACTGACCTTTGACAAACTACTTAGCCTCTTTGAGCTTTGTTTTGATCATCTGTCAAATCAGTATCATGAAAGCCTCTTTACATACTTGCAAATATTACATGAGATATGGTATGTACTATGTTACTCCAAAGAGGGTCTATATGTGTTTTACGAATAACTTAACCCTTGCCCCTGGACCCATAAGTGGGAGCCGCTGTCTGTCTTCAGAGCCCCAGGTCTTCAAGCACCACTGCAGTGTGGGCCTGCCTGTCCTTGGACGAGTGGCGACCTTAATTATGAAATTAAAATATGCCAATACAGGGATATTTTTCCTGTAATACAGTTTTGGCTTGAGGTGGATTTAATCTGAAGACAAGTGCCTGCATCTCTTGGCCCCGTTCCCTGGACATTTGGCCTTTTCTCTAGAGGATTTGGGAAAAGGCCTTGACTTAGGGAGAGGGTTTCCATGACCACTTCAGCTTTGGATAGGCCTGGGGTCAAATTCTCACCATCTACTTTTGTCTAGGGCTAAGTGTGGGTGAGCTTCTGCCTCCTTGTCTTTTACTAGCTCTTTATGTGCACAGTGTGTCTTCAAAGAGAACTTGCCTGTTGCGTTAACCTTTCTCCTTCCCACCAATGAGATATGCTCCATGCCTCCCGCGCAGAAGCTAAGAGACACTTGGGCAGCTTCCATGGTCCATTCATCAAGGGAAGAAATGCCAAAACATGGCTATAAAAATGATGGTATATTTTAAATATTTATGCCTAATCAATTAGTGCCTTTAATGCATATGTAATATGCTGTATAGAGTGACCACCATTATTACATAATTATGGTTTCCAAAAAAATACCATCAGTGTCCTGGAGGATGTGTGGTCTGGTAATGGGGCTCATGTGTAAAGTTGTAATGATTGCACAGTAATTTCAATCCAATCATTAGATCATAGTTACTGTATATCTAAGCTCAGTAAGAGCCAATGTTGGAAATCTCCATCTGCAGTCCTCTGTGCCTCAGAGGCCCCAGGACTGAAAGCTCTCAGAAGTCCTCATGATAGGCCTGAGAGTTCAAGTTTGATCTCAGAAGAACTAAAAAACAATTTTAACAGCAAGGAACTTGGTTATTATTTTCATGCATGTCTCTTAGAAAAAGCAAATAAATCCGGGTTAAATCCTAAAGAAAACCTCATTTGCTTTCTGGCATAAATATTTGCTTCTCTTTTCTTTATTATGTGGACTTTTTTCCCCCATCTTGCTTTCTGCTTCAGTAGTTACTGATTTATGAATGATGTTTACTTGTACTCCCCTTTGAAGTTGTGAAAATTACACAGAGTCCTGGTCTCCAAATAATGTGGAGGGCAAGTGCGGCTCTCTGAGGTCTCTGTGAAATGCCTTCAAAACCACTGGTGAGCGTTGCTGTTCTGGATTTTCTGTCTTTTAAAATCGGCTCACATCACTGGGATTAAAAGAATTTCAACGCACCACAAGACTGAGACAGCGTGATTCCAGATTTGAATGCTTTTCTGTAAATATCTTTTCTTTTTAGATAAAATGTGTGTTAAATCAAATTGAAGGGTTTGGCGACCAGTGTTTTAAATGAATCCTTTCTCTGTCCCTCCTTCTTCTCCTCTTCCCCTGGACTATCTTCTTCTTCACTTATGCCTGTACGCATATCCTCGCTCCCACTCCTGGAGTGGATGAAACCTTAGTTGGGAGCATTTCCTACATAGGTAACTTTGCCAGATCATGTAACCTCTATCTGTCTTGGTTTTCTGGGTTGGTAAAAGGGGAGTCGTGATGGTTCTCTAGCCCCAGAAGGTAAGTGCCATAGGTACCATTTGTAAGTTGGTGGGAGGGTTAAATAAGATAATACATAAAAGTGCTTTGAGTAGCACCTGACACCCAGGGTGTGCTCCATACATTGTCATTATTGTTTTCTTATTGTTATCATCCTTTTATTTATCAAATACTCATTGAATGCCTTAAAAAATTTTTTTTTAATGTATATTTATTTTTGAGAGATAGAGAGCATGAGTGGGGGAGGGTCAGAAAGAGGGAGACACAGAATCGGAAGCAGGCTACAGGCTTTGAGCTTTCAGCACAGAGCTCGATGCGGGGCTCTAACTCCCGAACTGTGAGATCATAACCTGAGCTGAAGTCAGATGCTTAACTGACTAACCCACACAGGCACCCCGTTGAATGCCTTTTTTAAAAGTTTATTTATTTTGACAGAGAGAGAGAGAGAGAGAGAGAGAGAGAGAGAATATGAATCCCAAGTAGGTTCCATACCTAGCATGGAGCCCAGTGTGGGGCTTGATCCCATGAACTGTGAGATGATGACCTGAGCCAAAATCAATAGTCAGATGCTTAACTGACTGAGCCACCCAAGCGCCCCTATTTGCAAAGCTACTCTTTTTTAAAAAAAATTTTAAAAAATATTTTTATTTATTTCTGAGAGAGAGAGAGAGAGAGAGAGAGAGAGAGAGAGAGAGAAAGAGAGAGAACACAAGAGGGGGAGGAGCAGAAGAGAGGGAGACACGGAACCCAAAGCAGGCTCCAGGCTCTGAGCTGTCAGCACAGAGCCTGATGCAGGGCTCAAACTCACGAACTGTGAAATTATGACCTGAGCCGAAGTCGGACGCTTAACCAAATGAGCCACCCAGGCACTCCAAAGTTATTCTTAATGTATTAGAATTGGCACATGAAAAGAAACCTGTATACTTTTCATCTTACAGGACATTGTTTTTTTTTTCTATTGAAGTGTTCCAGATTCTACCCATATTTAATTAACTTAAAAACAAATGATTGCCTTATCTTAGTAGAAGAGTTAATATTTGCAGAGATCCTTAGGTTCAGCTGAAGAAATAGATTCTATAAATACATTTACAACTTACACTATTTTTATCCATAGATGAGTTGGGGGCGTGCACCTGAAGTTGTCACTTGCATCTGAATCAGGGCCATACTTAGCAGAAGTATGTAATTAAGGTAAAAGGATTGGAACAGGCCAGCCATTCCTAAAATTAGCACTTGCTTTGATGTTCCCCAGGTGCAAGTGCACACATCCCTGGTCCTTTCACCTTTACTGCACTTGATTTCTTTTTTCTAGGCTGTATGTATGCTTTGCCGGGATTGCAACAAGTTTGGTTCTGGCTCAGATTGGGGAACTGAGGTTGTTTTCTCCTGTGGCTCATTAATCACATTTGAAACTTCATTTGGAACCTTAGAAGCTTGTTAAAATACGCTTTTAAGGACAAGCGTTAACGTTACTTACATTTAACTATGAGAGTCCAAAAAGCTATTTCTTCTTTTAAGCTGTTTTTGGGTGGATGCTTGGAGAATTATGTTGTATTCGTTGGCTGCCCTTTCTTTTACGTGAAGGTAGGCAGTGCCATCCAGGAAGGGCTTTTAAGCTGACCTGTCAAGGAGTACCAGCACAGCTACCGATTCCACCGTGGCTACCTAAAACTTAAAAACAAGCGATTGCGTTATCTTAGTGGAAGAGTTAATACTTACAGAGATCCTTAGGTTCAACTGAAGAAATAGGTTCTATAAGTACGTTTACAACCTATGCTAATTTTATCCACTTTGGGGGGTGAAGTCCTTGGTCTCTCTGCTCTTACTGGTGTGCACCTTGGGCAAGTTTGGCAAGGTGTCTTGTGCTTTAGTATCCTGAGTAAAATGGAGACCAGAGCACTACTTCTCCCATAAGGTTGTTATGAGAATTAAATTGAATGACACAGCAGAGATGAGTAAGTCAATTGGCACAGGAAGCTTCAGATGTAAGCAATTATTCCCCAGAGAAGGGATTTCAGGGCAGGGAGTAGACACTTGCCTTGGATGCAAAATTTAAGGGGCACCAATGACCTCAATATTTTTTCAAAACACCCACTTTTTCATTAGCTCAGGAGCCAACCCCGCACATATACGGCCCCAGCTCAGTCCTATCACGCTGTTCCTAGTCCTGGCTGTCACTCAGGTCACCCAGGGCCATGGGCTTGGTGGCTTTTTCAGGAATGGCCATCAGTTTGTGCTGACCGGTTCCTCTTGAGTCACCAACACATACTTTCAGAATGACTCTCTGGGGCCAAGGGTGCAGCTGAATGCTGGAATATTGCTGAGCTCACAGTCTGTAAGGAGACTAATTGTGCATCCTTGGTCTTATGGCCTGGTGCTAGAACCGTCTGAGCTATGCAGCTCCAGGCTGTGGAGTAAGTGTCCTACTAGCACGTAAGGTATTCACTTATTAAGAACTCCTTTGGACCCGATATCAAATTTATCAATGTAGCTATTTAGACAGGTGAGGTTATGGTTCCCAATTCCTAATGTTGACTTGCTCTCTGAAAACACAACAAAACGAGGAATAGGGAAAGAGAAAGAATATTCCAGAAGAGCCCTCACTTGGGTGTTTTAAGGCTGTAGTGAAACAGAGGTGTGCCATTACAGTTCCCTGAGGTGAAGAAAGCCATGACTTGTACCAGCACATCCTCACAGAAGTTAATCAGGTTTCCTTTGGGTTGCTGGGCTACTTTGCTTTGAGGAAAAATAGCACTACCCTGAAGAGTAAAAATAGCTGAAACCACATGTCCCAGGGAGCTTGCAGCCAATTGCTCCTGAAGGAAAGTGAATCTGACCGCTGGAAAGGTTTTTGTTGGATGGTGTTTTGATTAAGCAACATACTTCCCAGACCTAGGAATGTGATCTCTTAGAGATAGAAATACTGTGGCCTGAATAGAAGCTGGAGTAGCAGGAAGGGCTTGTAGGCTGAGGTTTGCCTTGTTGGAAAGATTAGTTTAGAAAATTGGATTAGGCTTACTGTTCAATTTTTACTGTTCCACAGATCTTGAGATCTCTGGGTGTTGCTGTGGCAAAAAACTGGATGTTCTCTCTAACTTGAGTTCTTCTTCTGGAATTAAAAAAGGCAGGGGTGGGCTGGGGATTGAGTGAGTCAAGTGGATATTTGGATTCTGTGAATGAAGAAGGAGATGTTTTCTGGATCCTTAAAACCATTGCCGTGTGAATGAAGGAATGTAGAGTGAGTCACCTGTGGTGTTGGATTTCACATTACACTTGAAGAAGTTGAGTACACTGGTGGGGTGGAGGGTGGGATCCCTAAGTTGGAAGGATTTGGGGGTGAGTAGAGAAGGCAGGCGACCTGGGGTTGTGGATGATTGAGCTTCCCTCCTGTTGTAGCCCTCTCTTTTATGCATTCTAGGCTCTGGGAGATTGAGCACTGGCTGGAACACAGAGGGTCCCTGGTCTGATGGGAAGGCAGCAGGATGTGATGATTAAGAGCATGGATTCTAGAACCACACACTTAGAGGTTTGAATCCTGGTTTTACCATTGAGTAGTTCTGTGTCTTGGGTGGATTACTTAACCTCTTTGTGCTTCATTCATTTGCACGCTGAGGATAACTGTTACCTGCCAAGTTGGGTTATTGTGAGAAGCAAGATACTTAGATGTATACTTGGCCCCTAGTAAGTCTAATAGACAATATAAACCCTAGCTTTTGTGAACTATTACTGTAGACCTTATACTCTTATGTGCACCTGTATGTCTGGTGATAGGCATGTCAATGAATGAATGCAGACAAAAATAACCAGATGTGCAGCAGGGGATAATGGGATGCATTATCAGATAGGCTGGTCAGGAAGGCCTCCTGGGGAATGTGATCTTTGAGATGGGACCTGTATTCCTAGGAGTCTACCTCATGATGATCTCTGGGGGCAGAGGGAGCCAACAAAGCCCCTGAGGGGAAGAGACCTCTAGTGAGTTTGAGGAAGAGCTAGGAGACCATGGTGGCTCCAGTGGCACACTCAGGGACAATGGCTTGAACACAAGGCAGCAGCCAGATTGAGTAGGGTTTTGTAGACCTTGGAGGTGAACTTGGATTTTATAGTAAGGATAGTGGGACTTCAACTGAACAGTGACATGGTCTTGTTTTTGAAAAAGCTACTCTGGAACCCCTCTACCTGAGTGTGCCCTCAGGATGAAGTCATGTGGAGTGCCCGCACATGGAGGGTGACTGTGACCCTGGAACTAATATTGACAGCCTTCTAAGTATGCCATTTGTGGGGGTGGCATTTGGGGGGGCCACAGGGTTAGACTCTATGAAGAACCTCTGGTCTATCTCTTCCCCTGCTGAGATGCACAAATTAAATGGAAGGAAACCCTATAATGCCACCATCACTGATAAATAGGGATTGAACATCACTATGAGGCCCAAGGTTAAGTGCTTTAATTGACATACTGGTTTCCTGGAATTAGAGAATTTGAAAGGTTGCCTCCTGGAGTGGTTTCCCTTTCTTGTTACCTTAAAATAGTCAAAGGATTTCTGTTTCAAAATACCTGTGAGAGATACCACTGAGAATGAAGGTGGTGTTTGAGGATGCCTCCTGCCTTGGTTTCTTTCGAACAAAGCAAGTGCAAAGTGCATGATTTGAATTAGGGCAGGGAATAAAGCTTCTACTAATTTAGGATCTCGCTGCACAACTTGTAATGCATCTTCATGGTTTACGTATCCTCTAAGCTAAGTATGTTTTGATCCATTTTTGTATGTAATTGAGTTTGGTTCAAAAAAGTAGCAAAGTCAAATGCAAGAATAATTAACTCTAGAATGCGATAAAAAAAAATTTTTTTTTACCAGCAATAAACTCACTGATGAGAAAGGTCCTCTACATAAATTTTGCACGACCTGCATTTTAACACCCCTCCTCCCCGCCCCGACTCTTTAAAAAGTCTTCTACAATAAATTGCATCATTTGAAGGTGTTGGCGATGATTTAATTGTGAGTATCTTATGACTGGACAGCTCTTAGAATATCACCAAGTGTCCCATATGGGCTGGCCAGGGAGGGGCAGCTAGGGGTGACAGCCCACACAGAGAGACACTGTTGAGTTTACCAGATGCTTCTGGCTCCCTAGCAATGGGAGTAGAGCTATGATGAAGTGCTTGCCAAGGGCAATGTTGAAGGCACCAGGATCAGAAGCAGCCATGAATATAGACTGCTCCTCAGGATAGAGACCCTCTCCATCACTGCAATTTGTTTCTCCTTAGTTCCAGCTTAAAAATACGATTTGAAGTTCTTTGTATTAGTATATGCTGGCCACTGCCACTATCCACCGGAAACATTTAAAACAAGGGTACCAACTAAGGGTATCCAGGGGCTAGATTGAGTCATGGAAATGCTCAGACTAAGGAGCGTCAACATCTGTCAGTTATGACTTCGTTTTAATTCAGGTCTGAGTGACATTTGATGACAGATGCAGAAACACAGAGAAATCAATGCAGAACTTTTGGTGATGTAAAAAACCATCTTCGAATTCAGACTTGGGTAATAAGGCATGCTAGGGAAGTGTTTGATTCTATTTGATGGTGTGTGTGAAATGTAACGTGTTTATATGAGGGCTGGAGACAAGAGGCCATTTTGTGGTCTGCGCTCCTTTTTCGTTTACCACCAGCCTCTGCTACAGACGGAGATGTGATTTTGGAAATTTGCCTTTTGGGCACTGATGTGTTTGCTGAGTCAAGTACTGAATTTTTAGAATGAAAATCATGAGTGCCGTGAGTTGAAAGTTAGGCAGCGGGAGCATTTCAATCATTTTTGGATCAAGAAGAAAATCAACTTTGACATTTCTCATAGTTACCTTTTCTTGTTTATAGATACATCCATTTTTACCTTAGCAACGTAACACAAATGATTTGTAGAAGGTTTTGCAACTATGCAAAAATCACTGCCTATGATGCTGTGTTAATTTGTCACTGTCTGAGCATGGCTTTAGGCCTGGGAAGATTTGGTGATTTCAAAGTTTACAGTCTCCATGAATGAATGATTCCCAGAGATTCCTGGCATCTATACACTTGTCTTCTTCCACACTGTCAGGGTTCATCTTTGTGGCCAACAGCATAGTAGAGGTGATGGTATGTCACTTCCAAGGTGATGTTATAAAAGTTTGCCTTCTATCCTGGGCATTCTTTATCTTTTCCTCTCTCGTGGATCCCTCATTCTGGGGAAATCCACTTGTGAGTAGACCTATGGAGAGGCCCATGTGGTAAGGAACTGGAGTCTCCTACCAGTAGCCATGTGTGTGGGCTTGGAAGAATATCCTACAGACCTAGTCATGCCGTGCTTGACTGCAGTCATCTAGCTAACTAACCCATAGTTAGTGGGTCACTAACTGTG
The DNA here is from genome assembly GCF_014898765.1 of Herpailurus yagouaroundi. Taxonomy (NCBI): domain Eukaryota; kingdom Metazoa; phylum Chordata; class Mammalia; order Carnivora; family Felidae; genus Herpailurus; species Herpailurus yagouaroundi. The sequence goes on from NW_024412444.1 coordinate 3,199,785, forward strand.
AGATAATAAGTGTTGTTTGAAGTCAACAAGTTTGGGGCAATTAGTTATATAATAGTAGGTAACTAATACAAATTGATAACATTAAATTGGGTAGCTTATGTACCATTCATCCATCCATCCATGTGTCCACCCACCCAAGGACCTATCTACCCACTCCATCCATCCATCCATCCATCCATCCATCCATCCATCCATCCATCTTACTCTTCATGCTTTCAACAAATGTTTGAGGACCTACTCTGTCCTAAGCACTGTGCTGGTTATGAGGATGCTAAAGTGAATGCCATGTTTTTATTTTTGAAGGCGAGAGAGAGAGACAGAGTGTGAGTGGGGGAGGGACAGAGAGAGAGAGAGAGAGAGAGAGAGAGAGAGGGAGGGAGAGAGACACAGAATCCGAAGCAGGCTCCAGGCTCTGAGCTGTCAGCACAGAGCCCCACGTGAGGCTTGAACTCACGAACCGTGAGATCATGGCCTGAGCTGAAGTGGGATGCTTAACCAACCGAGCCAGCCAGGCACCCCTTTAATCCATGTTTTCGAGGAGCAAAATACCTACTTTTCTGTAGCAAAACTGTAGTTGAATGCTGCCTTGCCACTTTCCTAGGATTAAATTTGAATTTTAAAAGTAAATAAACATACAAAGTTTTTATTTTTCTGTATCTCTCCTTTTTTAGTGTTCTTTATGGCTAATTCAGAGCAGAGAACAATGCATAATAATTGAAATCACATGTGGTATACACTGTGAAAATGGATTTTTAGGTGAGCTTAATGCAAGATGTATTTTTTGTCTCTAAGCAATCTGAGAATGAAAAACTGATTTGAGCCAAATCAATACATAATAGTAAATATTAATATTGATAGAGTACCTTCTCTATGCAGCTTCCGTAATAAGCAATTTATGTATTTCTTCCATTAATCTTCACAAGGAATTATAATTATTATCCCTACTTTATTGGTAATGAAACTAAGGTTTAGAACAGTTAATTAGCACAAAATCCAAAAGTCAATTAGAGTTGCAGGTGAGTTTCAAAGCCTTATCTTAAGATCATTCTCTGCCATACATAAATATATCTATGTTTGTGTGCTGATAGAAAATACCTTGCTACATGTTTGAGGAGTTGATAGTTTTTCCAGGATACACCCAGTTGTAATGTTTGCTCTGTGTCATTGGAACCCTTTAAAGCATGGTTTGGCCAAATTTGCATCAAAATATGGGGACTGCAACAGTCAGAACTGTCTGTGTATCCATCTATATTTATTTGCTTTCTTAATTACTTTGAGTCAGAACTTTAAATGGGGTATCTTATCACATCCTGCGCAACCCAAAAGAACATTCTGGCACTGCCTTTATAAAGGTGCTGAAATACTGGATTGACTTTATCTCATTAAATTTCCATCACTCTTAGGAGGAGGAGCAGAGAGGAGTGAGCTAAGGTTTCTCCAGGTAGAGGAAAAGCCCTCTTACCTTCTTTCTTCAGGAAGCTGTATTCACATACTTAATAAATGCTGATTGTCAATAGTTGAGTGTAGGGTCACTTTTCTTCCTTTTGTTTTTTTCTTCCTCTTCATTATCACTGTCATCACCTGCGGCCTGTCTCAACCAATCCTAACCTTTCAGAGGAGGTCATAATGATTTTAACAGGACAACAAGAGATTTCAGGCTGAACAGAAACTTCAAATAAAATTTAGGGAACAAAATGGTTCTAGCCAAGTGAAGGTCACATGGTGCTGACTGCCCGGGAAGTTACATAATAGAAACTGAGTTAAAAGGAATACCTACTTTACTAATTCATTTACAAGTGAAATAGAAGAAGCAATAAATGTGTATATCAAGTGCATGTGACCTATACATAGGCTAGTGGAATGTTAGTGCGTCAGAAAATGTTTAAAATTGTCAGCAAGATTTCAGCTTTTGGTGACTATCTTTCTAAGGTATTTATATTCCCTGCTTCTTGCAATAGTTAACAATTTGAATTTAAACCAATGGCATTGTGTCATAAATCTTTTACCGATCGCTCTTATACTTCTTTCTCTGCTGCTGGTGTGTGTGCTCTTTGTATCTGCTACCTTATGTCCCTGTCAGTTTCCCAAATGAGGGACAGGAACTGCTTTGCCGTGTGATGTGGCAGAATTAGGGAGTGATTTAACTGCATGGGTAGAGCACATGAGCCTTAGAAAGTCTCAAATACCTTCCCTTTCTTCCTCTAGAATCAGCCTTTTCCTGGCTCTTATCCTGCTCATCTCCTGGGTAGAGTCTTTTCCCATTTGCCCTTGGATTTCCTTCTCCTTCTTGCTGGGTGTAGCACGATAATTGAATGTGCCTAGAGAAAACTTTATTGAGCTGGGAGCACAGCTGGGTAAGAAACCATTCCTTGTCCTTGGTCATTTGGTCATTTGGTATAGGGATGAAAGAAAGCTAGAGTAGGGCATACAGCTGCTCAAAGCCCAAGGAAACATATCCGGCAAGAAGCTGGGATGGTTTCCTTCCAGGAGGATGCACGAAGGCATTTGTGTCTTATGGAAGAGACTGTATGCCTGAGACTCTCGTTCATGAATCTTTGTGGATGATGACAGGGCTTTGGCGAGTAGTCTGATTGTTCATGGTTTGGTTTCTTTGAATTGCATAAAAACATGTGCTTAACTTGGATACACATTTATTTTCTCCCCGGGTAAAGGGTGTCAGATAGTGACTTTGTTGGTCGCTAGTTCAGAATGACTGCCTGGGACTACGGAAAGAAATTTTAGAAGGAGAATGCCGAGTGAGGCCCCAAGTGCCTCAGGGAACATTTCAAGCTGGATCCTTTTGAAATGAGATGGTCTCCTGAAATGATGATGAGTTAGGAGAAGTGCTAAGATCTGTATTCCTCAGGTTCTACATCATTTAAAAACATAAGCCACAGACAGGCCTTTAAGGAATGAAGCACAATTCTACATTGGACTCCACCTTCTTCAAGGCTCTGAGGCCTAGTGGGCCTTCTAAATAATGATTCATAAGAGTTCATAGTTGAGGGCATTATATTTAACAGAACTGATATCTGTAATTCTAGAATGCAACTGATCTTGAAGCACTTTTGTGGCAGGTATTCATTACATTTTGATGATTCTCTTGGTGGCAAAGCCATGACCATTGGAACTCATTATGTCTGGTAGCTCTTGTTATCAATATGCTGTGTAACAAATTGCCCCCAGACACTCACGGCCTACAAGGATGTCCTTCCCTCAGTCACAAGTTTGTTGGGTGGCTTTATGTCGGCTATGGGTTGTTTGGTCTTGACTCCAGAGTATGAGGTTAGAGTGGGGTTGAGGTTGAGTTTGTTCTATTTCCTCTTTCTTCTCTGAGTAGCGGCTCCTCTGACGTACTCTTCTCATGGTGAATCACCAGAGCGTAAGAGGCCAAGCCACACTGCAAAAGTCTCTGCTTGTGTCGTGTTATGCCTGGTAACATTCTATTGGCCAAAGCAGATTGCATGGCAAAAACTGACATTAATGGTGCAGGCAAGTGTACTCTGTCTATATTGGAAAAAACTGCAGAGTTCCATGACAAAGAGCATGGGCATATAATTTTAAAACAGAGACAACATGGATCAGGAGCCGTGGTTTGGTCTACCATACTGTATGAAGCTTTCCTGGTTCTTCCCTCCTCCCCTCTTCCTTCCTCCCTCTCTTTTCTTTCCTTCTCTTCTCTCTTGTCTCCTCTCTCCTCTTCTCTTCTTCCCTTTCCTTCCCATCCCTCCCCTTCCCTTCCCATCCCTCCTCATCCCATCCCAACCCATCCCATCCCATCCCATCCCATCTACATAATGTAAAAAATGCCATTTCTACCATTTCTAAATGTACAGCTCCTTCTTTGGCACTAACTACATGCTCATGGTGGTGCAACCATCACCATTGTCCATCCCCAGAACTTTTTCAGCTTTCTAAACTGAAACTCTGTACTCACTAAACACTAACTCCCTATTCCCCCTCCCCGAGCCCCTGGTAACTGCCATTGTAATCTGTGTGTCTATGAACTTGACTATCCTAGGTACCTCTTTGAGTAGAATTGTACCATAGTTATCCTCTTGTAACTGGTTAATTTCACTTAGCATGTCTTCAGGATTCATCCTTGTTGTAGCATGGGTCAGTTGCTTTCATTTTAAGGTTTATATATATATTCCGTTATATGTATATACTACATTTCATTTATCTGTTCATCCATTGATGGATACTTGGGTTATTTCTACTGTCCTGATTGTTCATTGCTGAATTTTCACCTTCCCTATTGGCTGGGACAATCTGACTTTGTTTAATAATCTTTTCCATCCCTGCTCCTGGGTCTAACCTTGTCCATTTATTTATTCATTAATTTAACAAATACTTGTTAAGCATCTACTGTGTGCCAGCAGCTGTTGTAAAGGACCCTGAAGTCACTCAGTACTTAGAATTGTGCTGTCCTATTTGTAGCCAATGGTTACATGTGGCTATTGAAATAGAACTTAATTAAAGTGAAATAAAATTAAAAATGCAGTTCCTCAATTGCAGTGGCTGTATTTCAGGTGATGAATAGTGACATGTGGCTGGTGGCTATTGTATTAGTGCTGACTTAGTATAGGGAAAGCCATGTAGCCGTGATTCAGTGAAAACCCTTTCTGGAAAATCCTCTTAAACCGCAAGACTATGAAGGGGTCACCTTGCGAGTGCAAGCTTGCCACAGTTAATTTGACCAGGTTTGAACAAGCCAGCCAATGAGAGCTATTTCTCAACACTTAGGGAGGGTAAATCGAACAAGTGACTGAGTTTTTCTAGGTCATTGACAATTTGACCCTCCAGGAGGCATTTGGCAGTGCCTGGAGGTAGTTCTGATTGTCACAGCTTGGGCGACAGGGAGGTGCTACTGGCATCTCGTCGACTGGGTAGAGGCCAGGGGTGCTACTAAACACTCTGCATTGCACAGCATCGTCCTTCTGACCCCAAATAAAGACCCATATCGTCCCAAATGCTAATTATTTGAAGCTTGAGATTCTTCCTGCTCCTGGTAAAGTGATGATAGATAAGGGCTGGGAACGGGGAGCTGTGGCCTCCAGTATTCAGAAGAAGCCAGTGGACAGTGAGAGAAAATACGGTACAGAGATGGAGAGATTCCTGGTGGGCTTCCAGTCTCCAGTTCCCTTGTCCCGGAGACCTGCCTCTTTGCTTCCTGTGGGTTTTAAGAAGGACCTCAGTATTGGAAAACTTTACTCTTTTGCTTGAAATATTTTGAATTGGGATTAGCCTTTTGCTAAATATTCCTAGTACAACAAGGTATTTAGCAATTCCTTCTTTTAGTTATGTGCTGTGTCGAGTGGGTATTACATTCAAGGTAGTCCTATGACATGTCTGACACATGTGAGTCATGTTTTGGCAGCAAGCTCCCTGAGATGTTAGGACTGAAATCCAAATAAACCATTACATTCCCTGTGAATCAAACACACGAGCATTGGGGCCTCATCATATTTTACTGGTGGCCTCTTGGCTGATGCTGATCTTAGTCCTACGTGGTTTTAGTGGAAACCAAAGGGCTTCAGTAAAATGCCTTTTCAAAATCTTACCACAGCATGCAGAGGCAGCATGTGAGGGCTCTCTGTACTACATCACCGGTATGGGCGGAGAGCCCTCAATTTATGTGCTGTCACTCTTAAAGAAGAGTGAATTTTAATCAGTTGGAAACTGTATGAATTACATGGGATTCTCTCTCTCTCAAAACTAAATAAACATTAAAAAAAAAAGAAGAAAGCTCTTGAAATTCTTTCTAGACATCTCATAAAAAAAAGAAAGAAAACGTTTTTCTTCAAACAAGGATATCCATATTTATTTTTATTTGAAGTGAAAAAGGAATAGAGAGGAGTAAAAAAAAATCAAACAGTAGAAAGGGGATAGAGTGAAAAGCCTCTGATGCCCTGACTTCTCCCGTTCTCCCAGCTGCAACCATGGTTGCATGGCTTCTTATTCTAGAAATTGTTTATACTCTATAAGCATATTCCTTTTCCTCTTCCATTGTCCTCCCTCCTTTAAAAAAATATGTACAAGAAAATACATAGAACAGAATGTGTACATGTGTATATTGTATATTTGTATATTGTATATTTATGTACATATACACACTTACTGCGTGTATTTTTTGATGATATGTGTGTGTCAGTTTCTGCTCCTTATGATTTACAACTAATAGCTGCAACCCTATTTTGGAGTTCTTTTTATATTAGTGCTGAGATTGGCTTCATGATTCTCAGCGACTTGGAGCTTGCCTTCTTGTCAGTGTTCCATACATAATTTATTTAACTGGTCCCCTGCTGATGAACATTAAGGTTTTTTCCAGCCTTTTGTTTTTACAAATCATGCTGCAGTGAGTAAGATATCCTTGTACCTTGATCTTTATGTGCCTATAATTGTATTTATAAAATAAAATCCCAATAGTTTTCTGGTTCAGAAGGTAGACACCTTTTACGTTTTTGTTCTATATTGCCAAATTACCCTTCTGAAAAGATGTGCCATTTTCTACTTTGACCAGCTGCGTATGGACATCCCTAAAATTTCATCCCTTTATTTCCTTCCCAGTTCTCTCTCCAACTTCCCTTCCTGCCCCCAGACCCAGACTAGCAGTTGGGACCCCTTCAGATGAAGGGTTTACAATGAGTGAAGTATGTAGAATACATATTGTGGTAGCATTCTTGAAAGACGCAAACCTTTCCCCTGTGTGAGCACTGAGAATTTCCTCCCGGGTATGGGTTTGGTCCCCCTTTAGGTGGTGGCCCAGCCTCATCCTTGTGAGTTCCCCTTCCTCATCCTTTTTCCTCCCTTCATTCCCTGGGAGGCTTTTAAGAGCTGGTCCTCAATATCTGTTCACTTGTCTTGGGTGCTTGCCAGCACTTAAAGATAGGCAAGGTTGGACCCCTGCATTCTTGCCATTTCAGAAGAAGTGGTATCTGTTTGCATGTCAAGCGATGGTTTCCAGATGACTGCTTCAGTCTGGCATTTCCATTAACGCTTTCAATCGGGAGATGGTTTCTCTAGCTAAACTGGCAGGGGACCCAGGTTTCCATCCCATGTGCTCCTGTAACTTTCCCAGCCTTTGACCCCAATTGGGGTAACCTGTAACTTGATTCCGTGTTCTTTGGAGTTTAACTGGGATGCTTAAAGAAAAAGCTTTCGCCATGACATTGCTGGCAAACCCTGTCTTGTCCCCTTCTATTTTTTTTTTTTAATTTTTTTTTCAAAGTTTTTATTTATTTTTGGGACAGAGAGAGACAGAGCATGAATGGGGGAAGGGCAGAGAGAGAGTGAGACACAGAATCAGAAACAGGCTCCAGGCTCTGAGCCATCAGCCCAGAGCCCGACGCGGGACTCGAACTCACGGACCGTGAGATCGTGACCTGGCTGAAGTCGGACGCTTAACCGACTGCGCCATCCAGGCGCCCCTGTCCCCTTCTATTTTTGAGCAGGAAATGATCTTCTGGGCCCTTCCTTGCTCTCTCTTCCCAACACTTTATAATAGTCTTAAACCCACAGCACAGTTGAAAGAATTTTATCGTGAACACCCGTATGCCTGCTGATTCTGCCATAAACATTTTACTCTACTTGATTTCTTGTGTAGCTGCCCCTCTGTTCATCATTTGGGGCTCTTTTAGTGATTCCTTTCTAGTACTTGAGAGGCATCGCAGAAAGGCTTTTTTAGGAGTGGGAGCTACAGGGCCCACTGCTTGGGTTGCAATCCTGGCCTTGCTTTTTACTAACCCTGAGACAGACCTTGGGCAAGCTACTAAACCTCTCTGTGCCTCAGTGTACTCCACCATGAGTTGGAAATAATATAGTAGTGCTTGACTTCATGAAGTTTTGTTGAGATTAATTGAATCCGTACATGTACAGCATTTAGGACAGAGGCTACAGCATATTAAGCCCTTAGTACCTGCCATAAAGTGCCAAATCCATTTCAATGTCACGGATCTTTAAAAATACTTTTAAAAGTAACAGATTGCCTGGATTTTAGGGAGAAGCAACTGTGTGTCTGGTATGTGCCAGTTGATGTATATTGCCTCATTTAATACTCAAAACAACCTAAGCAGATTATCCCCATTTGCCGAAGAGTAAACTGAGGCCGCGTGTGTGCCAACAGTGGGACTTCATCACAGATCTCTCCTAGCTCGGTGGTCATAACCTCCTGCCTTGCCCTTTCTCTTTTAACCACAAGACGGAGAAATTCCAGGGTTGTGTCAGGTGGTAGAGATTTCTGTGGTTGGCAGAAAACCTTCACGGAACTCTGGGAAACAGGTGTCAGCACCCAGCCTTTTATCCCTTTGGTATGACCTTGAGCTGTTGAAGGTCAGTCTTGCAGAAGAAAGAACACTCTTTTTTTTTTTTTTTATCTTGTTAAAATACTTTCCTTGACATAGGCGTTGCCAATTCCTGGTCCTCTTGCTGTCTGGAGTTCTGGCTGACCTCAGTGCACGGGAATCACCTTGGGGTTTTCTGGCATTGCCGTCATATGTCAACTCTTAAACATCTCCGATGCTAGAAATTTCTCCTAGTCTGCTGTCCAGAATCGTTTGTGGAAATCAGCACGACTACCGACTTTCTCACAGGCCTGGGTGTTTTGAGGAGAAGCCTTGTCCCAGTTGGTCACTTTCGCTTGGAAGTTGTGGTCGTGATAGCATCTGTGTCTCTGAGAAGTAGTCCTCAGTGAGCTATGTTATGCACATACCTCAGAAATCAAATAAGAGGTTGAAATAAATCCCTCAGCTTTTCTTTTCTCCCTGGAGCTCCTGCCTCAACTCAGATTCAGTCCTTTCCCCTTTTGCATGAATTCCGGGCTGCCTATGTGTCTTTAACTGCCCTGCACATTTGCTAATTTGCCTTTCCAATTGAGAGGCGGTAGTTTTTAATGACATCATTTTGCTTTATTGTATTTGCTTTTGGAGTTACCTTATTCTTCTGTCAGCTGATTCTATACGTCTATTTACAGAGGTGATATAAACTTTCCATTGAAAAGACATTTGATTACATACAGAAAAACTGCTTTTGAATTTTTTTTAATGTTTATTTTTGAAAGAGAGCAACAGCACATCAGTGGGGGAGGGGCAGAGAGAGAGAGAGAGAGAGAGAGAGAGAGAGAGAGAGAGAAAATCTGAAGCAGGTTCCAGGCTCTGAGGTGTCAGCACAGAGACCGACTTGGGGCTCGAACTCAGACCACGAGATCATGACCTCAGCAGAAGTCAGACGCTTAACTGAGCCAATCAGGCACCCCTGCCTTTTTTTTTTTTTTTTTTTTAAGCTAACATGGAATTGTAGAACGAATGGTTCTCAGATGTGGCAAAAGTCACATGCGATGGAAATAATCGAGCCTTTTTTAAAACACTAAAGGATCCTCGGGGTTGTCTGTCAAGTTTCTACTGACAGTGGATGGTCTGGGCAGAGGGAACGTTTTCAGGTAGTTGCTTCTGTGTTGAAGAGGCTTGAAAAGTCATTTACACCCCGCATCTGTTTCTCGGCTAAGAAAAATGGATGCAGTAGGTTCTGGCCTCTTTGCAAGGTTTTAGAGCAAGGCTAATTATACCTTGGGGCTTTGGCCAAACATGTTTGCTTTCATGAAACTGTCCTTGGTATGTATCATCAGTACCCCGAAGAGGTGAGTCAAATGCACATGTTTCCAACTTCTCAGTGAAAGTCTTTGCTTTTTTTTTTTTTTTAAATGTGGCTGCACATTCAAGAAATGGTACTGTATGTCTTTTAGACTTTGTGGGGGTGCCTTCAGAAGTCAGGAACGTCAAAAAGGGGCATTCTTAGGGAGTGCCTCCAGGATAAGCCTGAGGATCTGCATGATTCTAAGGGGTTCTGTTTAGGGAGATACAGGTGTGTATTTGCTCAAAAAACTCCGAGCTGAGTTAGTACTACATAGCTTCAAGTTTGGAAAGGAGGGAAGGTAAGGGCAAGATTCTTACCTTGGAAGGAGAGCCAGTTACATACACACTGGTAAGTAGTTGGCAGTTCATGGAGCCCTGAGAATGGATGGGAGCAAATGATTGAGTGGGGTGGGGGAGACCGAGAGATTTGTAGAAGTCTAAAAAGCAACTCCTTTCCTTGTATCTCTTGGTAAGAAAGGAGCCAGTGATTCCTGCTCCTCTGAGGAGTTCTCTTTGATTCACTCCCCGACACAGGGATATGAGGCCCTTTTGGCCTCATGTCAAGATGAGCTTCTCCTCTCTTCCCTTTTCCTTTCCTTTGTTCCTGCTTCTAACATCTGATTCTGATAACAGTATGGAAGTGACTTCCCTCAACAGGGGCTGAGGTATCAGCAAGTCAATGGTGTGTCTTCTCCCAAGTCCTGATGGTTTTTAGGTTTCCCTGTGGGTTTGTGACCCTAAGGTAATGACTGAGGGCAGAGATAACCCTGTAGTGAAAGCCCACCCACACGGGCAGGGTGGTTATTGGGTAAATGGGTGAAGATGATACTTGTTTCTCAGTCTGCAGGATGGTATGTCATGGCTGCCTTGCAGAGATGTGATGTGATAAGGTCCTTCTCTTAGAAGGACCAGACTCAAGGAGTGCTTATGTGTCAACATTCAGGAATCTCACTGCCTTTTATTGGAAGCCTGGCTTAGCCACTTTACCAGCCTGTGGTCTCGGACCAGGTGCTTAAGTTTTATGGGCTATGTTTGTCTAATATATAAAAAAATGTTGACCTTTGTCAAGAGATTTTCCTAAATACTTACCATATGCCTGGTGCTGTGCCCGATCTTGAGATAAACAGGTGAAAAAAGCAGGCAGAGCTCTCTGCCTTTAAGGAATATTTCCCCTCTCTCTTTAAGGATCGTTGTGAGATTTAAATCAAGTAGTACATGCAAGAAGGCTTGGTGCAGGCTCCTCTCACAAGATAATAATTATGGAAAAGTTAGGAAATGCCCATTCATTGGGCATACATTGGATTGTCATTATTTAACTCTCAGAACAAACTACTTCATTGTTTTATACATAGTATTTTCAAAAAATAACCATAATAGTCTTTTAAAACTGTTTTTTAAGCCTGCTCATGAGATGAAACCTGATTTCTCTGCTCATTGTGGTATGACTTTTTAATCGACATTTTGATGTAACAGAGCTCATCTTCCTCAACAACTGAGCTGGAAAGTATATTGGGTGTGTGTGTGTGTGTGTGTGTGTGTGTGTGTGTGTGCGCGCGCGCGCGCGCGTATGTGTAAAGATCCTGGAAGAACTTGAAGATACTTGACTGATAGAGTTCACTGTCCATGAGAACAAACAAGCTAAAAATGCTTACTTCTTATCCTGAAACTACTGATAGGAGAAAGCTAGTAGAAGAAAAACAACCTCTTGATGAGTATCATGCCAAGGCAAATCATGGAAACCGTCCCAGTTGGAAAAATAATCTTTTCCAAATAATTCAGCTGATGGCTCAGGTGGTTCCCAAGCTTTTAGCTCCAACCCAGTAATTTGATGTAAGCTTCTTTCTTCTCAGCACAATAGAACATTCATGGTGTTTATCAGGCAGAAACTTTATTAAGGGAAGCCTGACAGGAAGGTCTGGAGCAGGAGGAATGGAGTCTGTCTTTATAGGAAAGCGTGTTTTTTGAAACAACGTAAAATGACACGAATGGATATAGTTCTGTATTACCAGTTTTGTTCCTCGCTGTATTGGAAACGAGGATGCCTGTTCTCCAGAGTGCCTTTTGAGACACTGTCTGTACACGAGTCCTTCCTTATCTCGTTGGTATCTACAAAAGGGTTGGTTCCATCTTAATACTCTTTCCCAAGATAGCTAGGATCGCTTGTATACGGAGGTATTTCTGCCGTGTTAGCCAGACGCGTAGGATGCACAAATTATTTTCACAGGGCTCTTTTTGTCTTACGTATATATATTTTGTTAATTGACAGAAGGAATCTTCAAGATCCAAGTCGTCCACTCAGTGCTGACAGTTCACTTATGCATGTTCACTGTTGCTTAAGGAACTTGAGGTAAAATTAACAATAGCAGAATGGATGGGGTGGGATGAATACCTGAATGAATTCAAAGACGAAAGGGTAGATATGCGCTGGGTAAGCAGTACCAAGCTCAAGATGACTTTTATTTCTATAGGTTTGTGTGGAATATTTTTTTTTGACTGTACAGAGACCAGTTTCCTGTTTGTTTGTCCTACTTCTGATTCATCTCAGCAAGTGGAAATAGCCTGATTCAGGGATGTACCAGAGAGAAACAGAGATATCCCCACCCCTCCTTGTCTCAAAGCATGGTGTCATGGAGTTTCAAAAGGTTATTCTGGGGTTTCATTTATTTCAAAGCATAAGAGGAACCTGATTCACCTATTCATCCATTTAGCCTATCATTACTTGTGTGCGTGCAATGTCAGACTGGCCTATGCTCTGTGGTTCCTTTAGCATGGAAAACACCGATGAATCCCTGCCTGCCCAGAGCTTATAGCTAAGAGACAAGGTAGGGAAAGTCAGTAAAAGCAGTGGGTTATTCATAGACAAGGAAGGAATGCATGTAACTGGCAGATTTGAACTTCTCAGAATATTTTTCCTTTCAGCCACATAGGAGGAAGGATGGAAAATGAAATGGAAACCAAGGTGGCGAAAATGAAATGGAAACCAAGGTGGAAATGGGCGAAGCTACCAAAAACCCATCTCTGCACCTTTCTCCTCAAGGGCAATCTTGTGTATATTTGTGTGGACCATGGAGACCCATAATTCTGGCTTCAGACCTGGGTGATTTTCTCCTCTGTGATTTCAGGGTAAAATATTGTAATCGAATCATGGTTAGGTACTTTTTCGTTCCTTTGGAGTCATTCCATAGGGCAGACCTCCTTTGTGTTTGGTGACCACAGGGACCAGCGACATCCTCATCTTCGTAGAATTGTTTGTACTTACCAGTTTGTTAGAAACCACTGGAAAGACAGATGTCTGCCCACCCTCCCCCCCAAGCTCTCCTCTCCAAAGATATCAGAACCCTCATGAGGAATCTGGGAAATGCGAACTATGGCTTGGTTAGATGAAGTTCAGTGAAAAAGCTGGAGGTTTTCCCAGCAGAAGGCTGAAGCAGAATTGTGTAGACATCACTTTGTCTGTATCTAGGCAAGCCTCTCTGGGAGCTTTTCCACATGGGGAGTCCAGGCTAAAAGAAAAACTAGCTTGCCTGTCTAAAAACTCATCAGGGGTGAATTTAGATCACTCCTAAAACGTACCAGGTTGAGGTTGATGGTTTGAGAAGACCACAAAGGTATTTGCCTATGTTGTTATTGGTATTTATACATTGGTCTATTAAGACTTTATTAAGCATCTACTATGCACAGATGTTGTAGTTTGCCCTGGGGAATTGAAGATGGGCAGAAAAATGATATTCTTTGTGGTGAATGAAATAATTGTGCAGATAAAGGGTATAATGACAGTTTGAGTAAACTGTTAGCGGAAAAGAAATAGCATTGTATAGTTTTAAAGTTGATTTATAATGTATTTTTGAGAGAGAGAGAGAGAGGGAGAGAAATGTGTGCAGGGGACGGGCAGAGGGAACGGGAGAGAGAGAGAGAATTTTAAGCAGCTCTGCGCTGTCATCACAGAGCTCGATGCACGGCTCAAACCCACAAGCTGTGAGATCATGGCCTGACCTGAAACCATGAGTTGGACACCTAACTGGCTGAGCCACCCAATCATCCCAAGAAATAGCATTCTAAAGGCAGAAGATGAAAGGACCCAACACAGGGGCAGTAGATGTCTGGGGAAGCTTAGAAGTTGTGCGCTGGACGTGAGTCTGAAATATTTTTTAAGAATTACCCAAAAGAAGGATCTGGTTGTGTGTCTTGGTAGCTCCTGTACCCTCAGAGGCTTCCGGAGGGTTTGAAACTTATCTGTGCTTTGGCAGATGTGAGAAGCACCAGCATTCTTTGTATGCTGGCCAAGAGAGAAAAATGGGTATTTTTGCTTGGTAGGGCCGTGGGCCTTGGCTTTTTACCTCACATATAAGCGTCGTATTATGTAGAGCCCTGTTGTCTTCTGCAGGATTGTCAGAAGTCAGTGTACCCACACTGAGGAAGACGTTTGAGATGAGGGTAGCCCTTGTGTCCCTTAGTAGCCGCTGCAGAGAATACTCAGTTTTTGCCCTGCTTAGAGTAGTTTGTGCCAAAATACTGAATGACCTCATCGTTGCCGCAAGAGTGTTCTACTGTCAAACCCTAAGCAGTGTACATCTATGCCTCTTCTTGAAATGGGGTGCACATGGATCTCCGTGATGCCACAATGAGCACTTCTTCATCGAATATAAACATAGTTTAAAATATTGCTGAGGTGATTTCCCTGCGGTGTTGTTCCTGCATGGGTAAGAATATTGAGTTTGGTTTAGAATGTCTTCTATTGTACCTGTTTGTTTGTTTGTTTGTTTCTTGTGCATGTCCTAAAAACCTGGTTTAGATTTCAGGGTTTTATGAATTTTTTTGTGTTTTGGAGGGAAGGGAGAGGGAGCTAATCTGAAAGAATTACATAAATTAGAAGTGTACAATAAATGAGATATCAAAAAGTCAACCTGTTTCAGTAACAATAGCCCGGTTTGGATCTAGAACATGTTGGCAACCGAGGTGCCCCCTTTTAGGCTCACTCTCTCCTCCCCAAAGGGAACTTCAGTATCGTGACCTCTGTCCCCACTGATGAGTTTTGCTTGTTTGGGGACTTTGTATAAATGGGTTTGTTCAGCATTTATTCTTTGCATCTGGCCTCTTCTCCTCCAAGTTATGCTTGAGCTTCATTCGTTGTGCATATAGTGGTAGTTCATTCATTTGCATTTTTTGTATAGCATTATAGCATGAAGACCATGTACCCATGTGTTCTACTTTTTTTTTTTAAGTTTATTTATTTTCAGAGAGTGAAAAGAGAGCTCATGTGCAGGAGGGGCAGAGAGAGAGAGAGAGAGAGAGAGAGAGAGAGAAAGAGAATCTTAAGCAGGCTCAGCACTGTCAGCACAGAGCCCCCCATGGGGCTTGAGCTTACGAACTGTGAGATCATGACCTGAGCCGAAATCAAGAGTGAGATGCTTAAGCGACTGAGCCACTCAGGTGCCCCCTCGTGTGTTCCTCTTTTGATGACAGTTGTGTTGATTTTACATTGTGATTATTATTAATAGTATTACTCTCATTACGGCCATACATGTCTTTTGGTACACATGGAATGTCCTTGGATTTCTTTGGGGTGTAGCCAGAGTGGAAATGCAGGTTTGGGTCATAGAGTATGTATTTATGTAGTTCCACTCGATAATGCCAAGTAGCATTCCAAGGTGCTTGCTCTAGTATATAAATTTCTGTTGCTTAATGTTCTCAGCAGCACTTGATATTGGCAGTCTTTTAATTTCAGCCATTTACAGTATGCCTACTTTAAAGGTTTTAAGTTGATCATTATGGTGTCTGGGTGTTTTTTTGAAACGCCACATGAGTTTAGCTTAAACCGTGTGAATGAAGGGCTGTTGGGTGACTGCGTGAAGCCTCAACGGAATGTGGGGCTGTCCTCTTAGATCTCGGCCTCCAGATCCTGACAGACCAAGGTCCCAAAGCCAGTGGCAAACTATGTGAACTTACACAGTTATTCAACCTCTGTGAGTCTCAGTCCCCTCATCTACAAAATGGGAATGAGTTTAAATTCCTCACAGAACTGCTATAAACAGTACATGAGTCAGTTCACCAAAAAACACATAGTTCCCGGCCCATCGTTACCATAAAAAAAGAAGTTATGAGGTCGCTGTGAGTCATAGGAAGAAGTGGCTGGCTACATTGCTTTGGAACACACCTATATTTATTTTAGTTTATCTTTTTTTAGGGGAAACAAAGTTATTTCACTCGGAGCGCTAGACGTCAAAACCCAGTATGTCCTTTCTGGAACTACCTTGTTGGTTTGATGGTCAGGTGGCTCTGGGTGTTGTTTTGAAGGATGGGTCAAGCAGGACCATAAACACTCTGCCAGCCCTGGGATGCTCTGGATTTGTGAGCAGTTGACATGAGGGCAGTGGAGAAGGAAATCATCCTCAGCTTGTGTTTTGACACAGAGGAGTTTTGGTTTTCCTTTGTCAGCTCCCTGCATCCTCCACCGAAAACAAACAAAACACTCTAGCAATGGTAAACACTGTGAAGGCAGCCAGAGATGTTTCCTTTTCTGCCACTCAGGGTGACTGAGGGTGGCATTTTAAAAGACGAGCGGTTGTCATTCTGATATTTGAAGGAGCACTGTAGCAGTCCCCAAAATGAAAAAGCGATGTGCAGAAAATGAAGAACCGCAACACCAGTGTTTCTTTTGAGGGAAATTGGGAGGTGTTTCAAGGAGGAAGAAATGGAGGAGAGTGACGGGGGCTGTTTGCATTTCCTCCCCTTGGGCCCCCACGTTTCTCATGCCGCCTCTCCCGAGCCTTGGGACAGACCCCTAAAGACTGTGGAGCTTCATTTCAGGTGGCTTCAGTGGCATCTTCGCTCTGAGCATGGCTGGCTCTGCCTCATGTGCTCTGGCCTGGCCAGACGACTCTAGAACTGGGGACAAGCCAGGCCAGGAGGTTAGGAGAGGAAGAGGCCCTCAGCTCGCGGCTTCCTGGAGTCTGACTTAAATTTTATTGGTCGTTAGTCAAGGTTACATCCATTCATTTAAAGAAGTGCATACGTGTTTTCTTGATTTTCCCTGCCTCTTTTCTTTTGAAAGAGACCATAAGGAAAGAAGAGACAGACCAGAGAGGGCAGGTTAATGTGGCTGAGCTCTGAGTTCACAGACAGGTGTGCATCCCTCAACGTGGTTTCTTCTTATTTTTTTTTCCTTTTTATCTACTTATTTTAAAATATTTTTAATTTGGGCCACCAGGGTGGCTTGTCGGTTAAGCATCTCACTTTGGCTCAGGTCATGATCTCACGGTTTGTAGGTTCAAGTCCCATATTGGGCTCCCTGCTGTCAGCACAGAGCCTGCTTTGGGATCCTCTGTTCCCTTCTCTCTCTGCTCTCTGTCTCTCAAAGATAAACAGACATTTAAAAACATATATTATTATTATTATTTTTTAAAGTAATCTCTCTGTCCAGCATGGGGCTCGAACTCATGACCCTGAGATCAAGAGTCACACACTCCGCCAACTGAGCCAGCCAGGCACCTCCATGATTTCTTTTTAGTTGTACAGTTTGGGGCAAGTTTCTTAATTTCTCCAGGACTCCATTCTTTCATCTCACCATGGAGACAGGAATCCTACCATCGATTACGAGAGAGTTACGTCAATAGTGACAAATGTCATGAAATAAAACGTGAGAATTACGCTCACCTTTTAATTACGCTTGGCACATGCCCATCTTTAGTCCTTACAGCAGCAGCCTGTGGGCCGTGTGCTCTAATTTACAGATGAGGAAACTGAGGCAGAGAGTGTTTGAGTAACTTCGCTAATGGAGATGACCCCGGTAATAAGTGGCAGAGCTGGGGTTTGGATGGGAGACTGTTGAGTTCCACAATGTGTGTCCTTAAGTCACAGTATTGCCATTTTCCCACTGTTCCTCCAAAGAGTTATCCTGCCCCTCCTTCTCTCTGTGGATAACTAATAACCATTTCCCAGTTTGGTATATAACTTGCCCTATGTGATTTGAAGCAACAGAACTGGGATCCTGCAACCCACTCTCTGCGTGTGTCCTGCTTGTCGCAGGATAGGTCGTGTCATAAACATTTCCCCCTGTCCATACCCATGGCTCCACTTAGGTAAAAAGTTAACCACCTCGTCGAGAGCTGGCCCTTCAGCCCAGCCTTGGCGGGGGCTGGCTTTCTTTCAGAGCAACCCGGTTTGAGCTGGCTTCCTGCCTAGGAACTGGCTTTCTTTCCCACAAAGTAGCTTCTGAGAAAAACTGTGGGAAACAAATGACTTCAGAAGTTTTTAGAAACAAAAGTGCAAACTCTAACAAATTTCAGCTGGCCCAAAAATGTTACTACCCCAGATCTTGAAAATATTTTCTTATAGGATTATTCCCCCAAGGTTGTTAATCTGAGAACGATCCAGGCCTATTAGGCCTGACTTTTTGCCCCCTGATATTGGAGTCCTGTGTATTTGAGCGCCAGAGTGTGGGGGCTGAGGTAAAAATATTTCTCTGGAGGAAATGAAGTCATTTTATTTCATATTATAGCGACCACTGGGACTCTATCATTTCAAAAAGGGGATGGTGGTTCACACAGCCAAGATGAAGCTTTCCGAATTAGTCCAAGAGACCTTTTCAAAAGGTAGCAGCAGGTTTCTGTAGCCACAAATATTTATTGATGGTATCTGCCCTAGCGATTCTTGCTGTAGCGAAGTTTCACCAAACAAGCATTGTTTTTCCAGATAAAACGTTACTGTAATGTTAGCTACCTCTTTCTTTAACTGGTTGGCTTTCAGAGCCATTTTATTTTCGGTGTTCCAGAGCGGCAGCTAGCTGACAAGTTTCTGTGTGGAGATGATTGTGTGAGGGAGGCTTATCTGGCCCTGTGAGCCTAGCACAGCGTGGAGACAATCCTTCGTTTGTTCAGGGAAGGAAAGAATGCGGCAGTGTAAACCCGCCTCCCTGGATACACCTGTAGGGCTGGTTTCGCTGCCCAGCTCCTGACACAGGCAGGGAGTTTACTCAGCTCTGGCAACAGTGACTGGACCCTGAGGAGCCTAGGTTTCTGTGGCCTTCTGTTGCGGTGAGGGCTCCAGTATGGGCGGAATCACTCTTCAGCCCATGTGGTGAAGTCGAAACTTGGCTTATCGCTAGGCCTAGATTCTCCCGGAACATAAGTTTAGATAAGAGCAGAAAAAAATGCCCAGCCTGGTAGCATTTGCTTCCCCAAGATACTGAGGACCTTTACTTTATCTCACAAAAAACACCTTTGGGTTTAATTTTGAAAACTGCTTGTGAATAGGCCAGAAGATACAAACCGGTCTTCCTTACATCCTCTGGCTTTAGTGTTTCAGGGAGCGATTTAGAAGCAGGGAGCGCAGGTGGTAAGGCGATAATCTTCGCTCACTTGTAATGACTAGAGTCTTGAGGTTCCATTGCTTTGTCCTTGAAAACAGAATAGGCAGTCTCTGTTGGAAACCCAGCTGTGTGACCTTGGGCGAGTTACTTAACCTCTCCCCGAGGCTCAGTTTTCTTGCCTATAGAAAGGTTATAATACTAATAGCACTCAACTCACAGGCTTGTCTTAAGGACCAAGGAGTTAATATTTGTAGTCTTTCAAACAGTGCCTAGGACACAGTGTTTTAGAAGTGTCTGTAAATGAAAATAGGCTGGGAGATGGGAAGTACATTTGTCTGCAGTGCCCCTGACATTTATGTGGTTCTTCTGGTTGCTGAACATTGTGACACACAGAAATTAATCATTAAACCTAAAGAATTGATTTTCTTGGTGCATAGTTAAGATTCCCGCCCCACCCCCACCCCCTTTATATATTCCTTTAATGCTTTTCCTGTTCCCTTTGGAGAGCAAAAGTATCAGGAAAAAACCAGTGCAGGCGCTTCCTTATAATATTGGTTTGGTTGTCGTCAAAACAGGAATTGTGAGTCATGAGCTTCAAATTAACAGGAATGAGCCAAGGTGAACCGACATCCTAAGGATGGGGGTCATCTTTGGCAAACAGACTCTGGAATTTACGAGGTGTTAAAACAGTGTTCTTAACCTGGAGTCTCTGGATAGAGATCACGGGGTGTGTACCTTTGGGTGAACTAAAAATGACGTCTACGTTTTTCCCCTCGCTGCTAACAGAAAGTGAGCATTTCCTTCAGTTATCAACGTGGGCAACAACACACGGCAGCGTCACAACACCCATGACTTTGTCATCAGTAGGAATCCCAGATGTGTTTTGTCATTCTGGTTTTATTTATGTGTATCGTTACTGAGAAATTACAGTAGTTATTAGATTCACCACTCTTTATTTGGTATTCAGTGCCTCAACTAAGAAAAACAATCATGGTTATAAACGTGTTTTTAAATTATCGTGTTAAATATATTTCAGTATAATTGGTTTTCGCCATACCCTCTACACATTTTATTTTACTTGTTTGTAAGCAACATTCCATCATTCTGAGAAGGGCTTGTAGATTTCATCTGTCGGCCAGAGGAGGCCAGGCACAAAAAAGACGAAGAAGGAGCTTTAGAGCTGAATGTATGGGGGCCCCTGGTGGCTCAGTGGGTTAAGCATCTGCTTCTTGATTTCTGCTCGGGTCATCATCTCACAGTTTGTGAGTTCGAGCCCCATGTCGGGCTCTGTGCTGGCAGTGCTGAGTCTGCTTGGGATTCATTATCTCTCTCTCTCTCTTCCTCTTTCTCGACCCCTCTCCCCTTGCACTGTCTCTGTCTCTCAAATTAATAAAAACTTAAAAAAGTATTTGTATATATATATAAAAATAAAGCTGAATGTATAAACTGATTTGAATCTCGAGAGCTGTTGAGTATAAATGTAATGTGAACCACACGTGATTAAGAATTTTTAACTATGAAAGGAATAAAATGGGACAGGCTTAATGCATATCAATAACGCCACCTTAGGGGCACCTGGGTGGCTCAGTTGGTTGGACATGTGACTTTGGCTCAGGTCATGATCTTAAGAAAGATTCGTGGGTTTGAACCCCGTGTCAGGCTCTGTGCTGATAGCTTGGAGCTTGGAGCTTGCTTTGGATTCTATGTCTCCGTCTCTCTCTGCCCCTACCCTGATCTTACTCTGTCTCTTTCAAAAATAAACATAAAAATTTTTTTAAAAAATACCATCTTACTATTTTAATAAATAAAAATTAATTCAGTTACAACTAACTGAACTAATTTTAATCTATTTAATGAAATTGATTCAAGATATTATCATTTTAACAGGTAGTCAATATCGAGTTACTAAGGAGATATTTTACAGTTTTTTCTTCATACCACGTCTCTGAAATTAGGTGTGTATTTTGCCCTTAGAGTAGCTTCTCGCTTTGGATGCTACAGTCTCATTGGAAACACTTGGTCTGTATATACATTTAACAGAATTTATTGCAAAGTAGATGCAGGCCCAAATGCAGTGATACTCTTTGCACGAACTACAATGCCATTTACATCCAAGTCAGTGAAGGAGAGACAAAATGACAAATTGCGTTCTCAGTCACATTGCCACCACCTTGTCCGACAGCCCAGCTCCAGTCCTTGTGGACACAGAACCTTTGGAATGAGATGCATGGGCAGGGCACTGGGGGAAGTTTCTTGAAGGTAGCACATGCTCCTCTGTTACTCTATTGAGTGAATAAGATCCTGGTTGAGACCCTCTTTCCTTGGGGTTCCCCTCAGCCCTCTGCTTGTCCCCGTGTAGACCATCACTGTAGTAGTGACAACCCAGAACACTGAGCTCTGGCTGGGGCTGTGTGTGACTTCAAGGAGGCATTTCCATTTAAATGGTGACCTGCAAGTCCCTCGGGGTGGAATGTGGTAATTCCCATTCCAGCCCATTGAGGAGGGATTTACAAATTCTTGGAGAGGAAAGATTCTAATTTTACCCCCCTCGAGCAATTCTTTGGCATAACAATGGAATTTAATTTACATCTGGATTTTTCATTGCTGTTTGTATTTTTTTCCCCCCTCCGTGTGTCTTGCAAGGCTCGATTTGATCTTTTATCCTAGCCCCGACTTCCTGCATCCACCTGGTGTCTTCTCAGGCTGTCGTTCCCTGGCTAGGCCAGGTGCAACCCTATTTTAGTCTTTGGGGACCTCGGAGGAGGTGCGTACCCTTGTGTAGCCCTTACCACTTCAGCGAGGCTGGATGTTTTCTGCTGCTGGCTACAGTTGTTATAAAAGTCTTTTCCCTTCCAGGAGTGGATCTCTGCAGTTAAACTAGGTCGTTTCAGCCCACACTGAGCTATCTACTTGGGCGGTCTCACTGTACTTTCATATCCTAAGTTGTGTGTCTAAATTTATTTATTTATTTATTTTGACCGAGACAGCATGAGAAGGGGAGGGGGGGGGGAGAGAGAGAGAAAGAGAGAGAGAGAGAAGTGGGGCTCGAACCCACGAACCGTGAGATCATGACCTGAGCTGAAACCAAGTGTCCGATGCTTAACCTGCTTGAGCCACCCAGGTGCCCATGTGTCTAGTTTTTGATACTGGATGTGGCCTTTTCATTTCTTTTGCTGGAAATTGATAAGTTCTGACACAAATCGTGAACTAATGCAGTGACCAGGCCCAATTCAGTTTCCTGTTTTCTAGAGCAATGTTGAAATACTCTGGGGCTTAGTTAGATATGGAAGGGCCATAAGATACTGTCAGTAAGTGAATTCTGCAAATGAGGGACTCACGTGTTTGACACTTGGGATAGAAGGTTAAACTGTTTTGGGTCTTAGAAACCTGACCCCTGGGCCTGATGTTGAATATTACACTGTACTCATCCTTCTGAAGGAGCGTAAAAGGCACATTTCCTGCTCTTGAGGAGTTACAGTCTTGGTAAAATGAAGCCGTAAACTTGGACAGATCTCAAGGGTGATTGGGACAGAAAGTACATTTGTCAGTGGATTCTGTTTTGTTTTTTAAAATTCTATACCTAACAGGCATGTAGCACTTTCCTGCCAAGTCACAGCCACAACAACAGAAATAGCAGTTGGCATTTATTGATTCATTCAGCAAACGTTTAGTGGGTGCTTACTATGGGTCAAGCACTCTGCTAAAATACAGCAAGCAACACAACGGGCACCAAGTCTGCTTGGGTTTAGTATGCAGCCATGGAGAATGTATCTGATATGACCCGTGCACGCTTGCCTTTTAATGCGTGTAGTGAATAAATTGTAGTGCATAAACATTTACAGCCACATTGTCATCATGGCTGCAGTGGAAGTGTCCACAGGAAGTGATGAAGGCTGTGAAGAATACCGAATGATGGGTCTGGTGAGAACCCACTGGAAGGAGTGACAGTTGCTTCCTTGCATATCCTTCTTTCTGTGCTTCATTCAGCCCTTGTCATCTTCTTAGGTTGTTCGTGGGCAGTTGGAGGAATCTGAATGGTTCAGTGCAGTCATTTTGCTTGGAGCCACGGGATCATGGACCCTGTAGCTGTAGTGTTATCCTCATCCTGTGTAGGAT
This sequence comes from Herpailurus yagouaroundi, assembly GCF_014898765.1. Taxonomy (NCBI): domain Eukaryota; kingdom Metazoa; phylum Chordata; class Mammalia; order Carnivora; family Felidae; genus Herpailurus; species Herpailurus yagouaroundi. Next base: position 3,222,837 of record NW_024412444.1, read on the forward strand.
ACGTTTTCTCAGTGACTACTAAGAGAGTCTCTGATGCTAAAGTCAAAACAGATAGCAAAGGGTTAAAGCACAATTTCAAGCCGTTTACGTTTTAAGTAATTTAAACCATTGCTTTAATGTTAGTTCTTGCCATCTATGTCTTTAAATGTGTGGGTTGAAGATTGATGTCTTCGAGGTGACACAGTGATTTGCTTTACAAATACACTGAATACATTACAAATCCACGTAAATACAAACGCACTGAATAAACTGAGCCGCTTTGAATTGTGCCCTTATCGTTTACAGGAAAGTTTTCTAAAATTTAAATGTGGATTTTGGTGTTTTTGAGTTTGCCCTACTAAACCTGGCAAGAATTTTCAGGCTGTTGGGTCTAACACAAACTGGAGTTTAGGGAGGCTGACCAGATGACTTTGAATCTCATCTCAACGTTTCTGTGAACTCCACTTGAGCAGGTTGGACTGTGTTAAAATGAAAGAGCCAATGCATCTGGCATTTTATTCAGACTTGAAGTAAGAAGAACTTGCATAATGAGGAAAGCCTTAAAGTAGAGAGAGAAAACCGGGTTTTATAAAACAAGGGATTCATTGAGGAAAATGGGAGGTGAGTGAGTCTTATTCTAGAATATTCCAGGACAGAGTGGTCCTTTGCATGGAGTCCTTTCTCTGAGCCCTAAAGGGTCACAAAAAGGAGGAGGCATGTCTCGAACAGGGTTCTTTCCCCAGAGCACAGGGCTCAGATCAAGTTCAACATTGTTAAGGGCACACATTGGGAAATATTTTTAAAAGGGTATTGCTGATTAAAGCTTTCACTTGAAAGCTTCAGCAGTTAATCAGAAATGTGCAATTTATAATTAGTGTAATTTGAGCATCGTGATTTCATGATAACTATCTTAGTGTAGTCATTTCATTTTAAGATAGAAACATGGCGTTTTAATCCTCACAAGTTATTTTTTGCCAGAATTAAGAGAAATGCTGTTGTTGATCTCCCCAGTCCCCTTCTTAGGCTGATGATTTTTCTGAATTCTTAATTATTGTAGGGGATATTTATGCCTTGGTGTGTTCTGTTTGGGGTTTTACAGATTTGAATCCCAGAGTTAGTACAAAGGAAATGAGAAATATAAAAGGACATAGGCCTGTTATCTTAGCGTTTTGTTGGTCTCCTTTCAGGAACTGTTTGCTAGGGCTCCTAGATCTAATTCTCTTGCAACATTAGGATTCAGGTTTCTTTAGGGAATGCAGGAAGCATAAACAGGAGGAATTATTTTACATAACAATCAGGATAAAATGTTATTTATTTATAAGTTACTGAGGGCCAAAAGCCCTTAGGGCACCAGACAGTAACACAATATAGAAAACAAACCTATTTTCCTTGACATTTAGCTGTAAATTGAAATTAATTCATATAGAATACCTGAGATGAAACACTTCAGCAGTGAAATTTTGGGTACTGCTTAGCTCTCATGGTTTTGTCCTTTTAGATTTAACTTCACAAGTGTGTCGTATAAACTCATTTGCTAGATAAAATTCCCTGGCTATCCACTTTTTATTGTACTTTCTTAGTCTGTAGGTAAACAAATATTTTAATATTTAAAATTCTTACATGTTTTTTTTTTTTCCTATATGGATTGTATCTTTTCTGTTTTTCATTGCTTTGTACATGGCCCTACTTATTCTGCAGCCAGAGCTGGCTGGGGTGTGCAGTGCTCTGCTGAGTGTGTGTGTGTGTGTGTGTGTGTGTGTGTGTGTGGTCAGGATAGCATTTTTGGGAAATGGATGACCGTAGAACAGCAAGGCCTGCCCACTTGTGGGCAAATGACATAACCAACAGCTTACTGAATGCCTTGCCAAGACAAATAGGATTGGCTTGCCCCCATTGGTGGCTGTCCCCACCCATGCTGAATTTCATTCCACCCTTGGCTCTGCCTTCCTGTAACCTGGAGAAACTTGCTGAAATTTGTACCCAGTGTGGGGTGGAAAGGGGGGTGGTGGGAAAAAGACCAAAACAGGGTGTACTGAAGTTTAAGTATTTGAAATGAGGAAATAAATGATAAACTGCAGAAAAGGCAGAGAGCGCATTCTATCTGACACAGAGTTCAGAGGTCAGACGTCGAAATCCAGAAGGAGGCAGAGAAGGACTTGCAAGTTATGAAAGTTCCTGAATTTGTGTTGCTTATGAAATGAGGTGACATATTCTTTGGTTCCCTCCTAGCACCATTTCTGCTTTCCAGTCGTCACCCTTAATCCCCTGGGAAGGGCCTACAGGAATGGCAGGAAACGCTGGGGCCTCGTTTGCAGAGCCCTCCCCAGGTGGCTGCTAGCCTTGTGTGGCCTCCTAATACCACTCCCTTCCACTGTCCATGCTGTAGGCTGACCCACAGGCCAGAGCTGTCTCATGTAAAAAATAAATTAGATGGGGAGGTTTTGGCTGTTGAACTGTTTTTTCAAATCCATATGAGAAATAGTATTTTAAATTGAAAGAATTACCAAAAAATTACTACCACTCCAATGGTTGTTTCTCAGGTGTGGCTTTCTTTACTGCTCTGATTCAGCACCTAGAGCAGGACTTGGCATGTACTAGGTAGCCAGTAAATTTTCATTGAATGAACACGCGGTCCATAGACCACAGACCTCTCTTGGGTGTTCGGTCATTACAAATACAAGGTCTCAGGTACCCCCTAAGCCTTCAGAATCAAAATGTCTAGGAGACAGGCAGGAGAATCTGCCTTAAAAAAAAAAATTTTTTTTTTACATTTATTTTATTTTTGAGAGGCAGAGAGAGTCAGAGCACAAGTTGGGGAGGGGCAGAGAGCAAGGGAGACACAGAATCCGAAACAGGCTCCAGGCTCTGAGCTGTCAGCACAGAGCCCGACGCGGGGCTCGAACTCACAGACCGTGAGATCATGACCTGAGCCGAAGTCGGCCGCTCAACCGACTGAGCCACCCAGGCGCCCTGAGAATCTGCATTTTAAAGTAGGCTTCTCCAGGGGTGCCTGGGTGGCTCAGTCCCTTAAGCTTCAGCTCAGGTCATGATCTCGTGGTTTGTGAGCTCAAGGCCTGTATTGTGCTCTGCACAGACAGCATGGAGCCTTCTTGGGATTCTCTGTCTCCCGCTCTCTCTCTGCCCCTGTCCTGCTCACTTTCTATCTCTCTCCCTCAAAAATAAATAAATACACATTAAAAAAAATTGCTTTTTATTTGTAATACTTTATTAAAAAATTTGTAACTATGGCATTGGATGTTAACTTATTGTAGTGATCATTTCACAATATGTACATACATGAAATCATTATGTTGTACATCTTAAACTAATACAATTTTATGTCAATGATATTTAAAAAATTTTTTCTAACGCTTATTATTATTATTTTTTTTTTTTGAGAGAGAGACCGAGCATGAGGTGGGGTGGGGTAGAGAGAGAGGGAGACACAGAATCTGAAGCAGGCTCCAGGCTCTGAGCTGTTCACATAGAGCCGGATGTGGGGCTCAAACTCACAGACTGTGAGATCATGACCTGAGTCAAAGTTGGATGCTCAAGTGACTGAGCCACCCAGGCATCCCTGTCAATGATATTTTAATAAAACGGGAGAAAATGCCACCCCCCCCCCAAATATTTCTGGACTCTTAGTGCAGTGTCTGGCATGAAGTAGATGGTCAATAAATATTTAATGGGTGACTGAATAAATGGGTGACTAAGTCAAAAAATAAAAAGACTTTTGGAAGCTATTAGCATTTCTATAGTACTTTCAATCTCTGCTGTGTTGCTTAACTAGTACATTCCTTTTTAATGGAAAAATCATTCCAGGTCACATTTCATTAAGTATTACTAAGAAATTGCAAAACTACTTACTGGTGATGACCACTGATTCCTAGCTACTTCCCTTGAGTATGGCACGAGGGCCAGGTAATGTTTCTCCCTGGGACCTTTTTCCCCCGTTCTTTTGAGAAATACAATAATTAGCTGTGATTCCTCAAGCCGTGTGATACTAATCTTTTACAAGGGAAGAATGTTTTAATGTTGATATACTTTTGAGAGAGAGAAAAAGAGAGAGAGAATATGCGAGTGGGTTAGGGGCAGAGAGAGAGGGAGACACAGAATCCGAAGCAGGCTCCAGGCTCCAAGCTGTCAGCACAGAGCCTGACTCGGGGCTCAAACTCATGAACTGTGAGATCGTGACCTGAGTTGAAGTCAGACGTTTAACCGATGGAGCCACCCAGGCGCCCCTAGAAGTAACACCTGTTACAAACTGGGCTGTGTACATTGAGGCATGCTGAGTGGTCATGCTCCCAGCCACAGGTGAGGAAGGCGATGGCGTTCAGGACACATTACCCCAAAATATCACACCTTTAAGGAGTTTGAAACATGGCAGGTGTAGGTGGGACTTTGTGACCTTCCCCCAACCCAGTTGATAAGACCTTCGTGTGACTTACCGCCCTCTTACACCTGGAAGAAAGGAGGACCCTTATCTTCTAAGACTGAGGGACATTAGGAGGAATTCACCTGAACAGGTTTTGCCAAGTTTCCCCCTGTTTACCACCCTTAGCTCATATCCTGTCATGTTTGCCCACAACTTTCCTCTCTTCATCAAACCTAGCTTAAGTAATGCTCAGGCTTAGCTGCTTCTTGGGTCTTATTTCCTTATGAAGACTTCTGGGTCATGCAAAACTTGTAATAAGTAAGTTTGACTGTGTTTCTCTTGTTTACCTTTTGTTACAGAGCCCCAGCCAAGAACCAAGAGGGGCGGAAGGAAAAATTTCTTTCCGTTCCCCTGTAAAGTGGCATTTTCTAGGAAAGTTAATGGTCTCCTTTTAATTCCTCCAAGCCATTGGGAAGCACTTTTTACTTCTGAAGAGGTTTATTTTATTCAGTTCTGAGAGAAGCCACACCCAAGGGTTTGACTTAAGAGCTATGGTTCTCATTTCGGTGGTACTGGCATGAGCAGTGGTTCTCACTGGGGTCAGTGTTGTCCCCAGGGGACATCTGGCAATGTCTGGGCACATTTTTGGTTGTCACAACTGGGAGGGTGCCGTTCACCCTCTAGAGGAGAGGGGCCAGGGATACTGCTTAAACATCCTACAATATGCAGCACACTGCCCCTTACCAAGAATTACCGTGCCACAAATGTAAACCATGCCAAGGTCGAAAAACTCTGCCTGGGAGTGATCGGGTGCAGTTCTCTGTTGGTGAGCCATCTTGGTTGAGCTAAGGGCAGTAAGCACCCCAATTCTTTGTGCCTTGATTGCATTAAAATTATCTCTCTTGGATCTCTTCTTGTGACCAGCTGCAGATGTTTCGTGTTTTGTGGTAGACAGAAGAGGCAGAAGATGCTGTTGGTTGCCAGAAAAATTGTGGTACTTCAGTTTTTTCTGATCATTAAATTTGGAGTAAGTGGCTGGGGCAGGGGATCGGGGGGCGGCTAAATCATGGTTACTGTGTCTCAGGTTGTGTCTGGGTCGGGCAGCGTGATACGTGGTTTGCGTGTATTGTTGTGTTTATTCATGACACCCAGCAAAATGCAAAATGTCACTGATTTGAAGATGTGGAAACAATCTCAGAAGCACTGTAATTGTGGACTTCTTTAATTGCTTGTTGAAGAAGGGCATAAATAGTAAATTCTTTGAGTGGCCGTTCCTAGGGTTGCTTTCTTTTTTTTTTTTTTCTTTAGATTTTTTTTTTTTTAACGTTTACTTATTTTTGAGACAGAGAGAGACAGAGCATGAACGGGGGAGGGTCAGAGAGAGGGAGACACAGAATCGGAAACAGGCTCCAGGCTCTGAGCTGTCAGCACAGAGCCCGACGCGGGGCTCGAACTCCCGGACCGCGAGATCGTGACCTGGCTGAAGTCGGACACCCAACCGACTGAGCCACCCAGGCACCCCTAGGGTTGCTTTCTTTGTGAGCTCTGTTTGCTTGGGATAAAGAGAAGTTTGGAGACCTTCTCGAATGTACTCTGGTGCTTTAAGACATCCTGTCGCTGCTGGCCCCCTCTCCTGCGTCCTGGCATCGGTTTGCCAGTGATGTGGAAGGTTTGTTACTCAGGGACACAGGGGTGGGGTACACAGCAGACATTTGGTGCCTCGTCCACCCTGATACTTGAAGATTCTCCTTTGATCTTTTCCTTTTAGTCACTTCTTTCTCATCTTACTCTTCCTTTCTCTCCAGAGACTGTAAAATGATCCAGAAACTTACAAATACTATATACTATGGATGACCATTTATCAAGTGGCCACAATGTGCTTACTAATGTTCAAGGAATATGAGACATGCCTGTTTTGTTTACAAATCCTCATCATCTCCAAACCGCTTGATATCATGACTGCTTAAGTCTTTTTACTCCCCGAATCCATCACCCTTTTTATTTCTTGTAGGGTGTTAGGTGCAGAGGACACATTTCAGGGAAGATCGGACACTGGTTTGAGTGATGGGGATGTAGGAGATGGTATTTTATGTAGCTCGTGTCTCCCCTACTGAGTAATTCAGATGGGGTCATAATTTAACATGCATCATTGAAATATTTTCTATGAAGTTAGAAAGTGAACCATCTTTATGACCATTTGACAATGTTTTCTTGGGATACTTTTTTGTTACCAGTCTGTCTGTGGGTTAATTCAAGATCATTTGTAGCTGTCTACATTCAGCAATTTGTAGTTTGTCCAGAATTAGCATTGGTGATCTGTCTGGTTATTGATACCTTTCCCCCAACAGTATAAACATGAAAGAGTATGAAATAAGGATCTTGGTGGTAAATGCAGTTTGTGTGTTTTTTAGTAATAAAGAACGTACATTTTGCTATTAGATTGTTCCTCCTGCCCATAATAATAGACATATGGAAATCTGCAGGACTTGACTTACAAAACGCCATTAAAAAAAAGGAAATAAATAAAAAGACTCTTCTTGTCCTGCTGTGGTCTACAGGTTCAAAAGAGTGTATGTCATTGATGATCTGAGTATGCCCCTGGATGTGGGATCTGTGTGAGTTTAAAGTATTAGCAGACTGGTTTATGTTTTCCTCTTTAGCTACGTAGCCATCATGAAATGATTTGAAAGGCAGTCACAAAAGAGTTACTAATGCTAATGTTTACTCTAGTGGCTTAGGGTCTCTTAATGAGTCGAACAGGACAGGATATAACATCAGAAGAGAGTTCTTGCTGTTTACCTACATGATTGCATCCTCAGTGGAAAAACATGCTCTGCCCTCTGCTACAAAGACAACAGGCAAAACCTTGTTCTTGCCTTTGAAGACTGATTCCGCCCCCTGCCCCCCTGCCCGCCCTCCCTTCCTACCATGGTAAAATGATTTCAGTGACGTGGTCTCATTTCAGGAAATGTTTAACGAGTCTCAGGAAAACCATAAATAAACCTATGTCACTGTTAACATCAAGGAACAAATACATCTTCAGGCCCTAGATCATTAGGGTGGGCACCTACGTTCATTAGTAGCCATCTGCACTCAAAGGGATGCATGCTTGTGATGTGCATTTCTTTCTTTCTGGGCTCTGAATTGTCCTGTCTGAATTCAGAAAAGGAAAAAGTCTCACTGAATGTGACAAGCAGAGAGATTGTCATTTGAACAGTGTCATCAAAAGACCGAAGGGGACATTCAGAGCCTGATCATCCTGTCTCTTCCCAGCCTCTGTGTAGTTAGTACCTGAGTCATTGAGAACAGAGCCTTTGTTAAAGAAGCATGTTTCAGAATTTCCCCTCTGAGTCACTGTTAGGTTAACTAAGCTAAATTGAAATAAATGGTTCATTTCCACAGATCAAGTTCTTTATTTCTCATGGTAACTCCAGTTTTATTTGTAACTTGCATAATTGAAAAAATTCTCAATAGCCTGAAGTTGGTTTTCCTTGTATGCATTTGAACTTGAGAAGAAGGATGATGATACTGACATTTAGAAGAATATACAATATTCTACTAGAATACTAGAAAACTAGAATTCTATACTAGAAGTATAGAATATACTTCTTTTTATTATTATGGGATATACTTCTTAAGGTCAGTGTGTGTGGTTAAATATTTCATTCTTAGAAGAATATTATTTTGTCCATATTCTTTAGCTCCTGACAACTGCTCTTTTTATAAAAAACAAAATGAAACAACCAAAACATTGAATATGTTAAATAAAATTAAATAAAACATAGAAGAATTGCAATATTTTGTGTTTCACTGAATTGCCCGATAGCCTGACTGTACCCATATATAACTCTTGGGGCTAAAGTAATCAGAAGAATGTCCTTTAGGTAAAAATATTATTTAATTTTGATATAGTTTAATTATCTGCCTCTTCTTCCTTCCTTTTTTTTTTTTATCACTTTATTTATTTTAAGAGGGAGAGAGAGGGAGAACTGTTGAGCAGAGGAAGGGCAGAGAGAGAAGGAGAGAGAGAGAGAATCCCAAGGAGCCTCTGTACTGTCAGCGCTGAGCCCAAGGTGGGACTTGAACTCATGAAACGTGAGATCATGACCTGGGCTGAAGTTGAACGCTTAACTGACTGAGTCACCCAGGTGCCCCTCTTCCCACTTCTTTGAATAAAATACCACCCTTTGCAGTAGTCCTCCCATTTGTCAGAAGTTATGTTTAGAAGTAAATAATAAATCAGAAAGTGTGGCCTAAAAATACTGTTTAGCAGGTGAGGGAGAGCCAGCTGTGGCTTGTGTTTGTCCAAAGCAAGCCACATCGCCAGCGCACGATGTATGCAGGTGCCCGTCGCTACAAAGGCTGCCTGTGGCCATGTGGTCAGACCACATGAATTCCACGTGAATTGGCGTGACTTGGGCGGCCAGGGGAGTGCTCTGAGTGGCAGAGACTCCCTCTGTCTCTCCCTGTGGGCAGTGGCTACCTCCAGGAAAAAAGCTGACTTCCAAACAATTTCCTGGTGAGCCAGCTGGGGAAGGAGGGGATTTCCTTAGCTGAACGCTGTGCCCTGCCATTGAAAACAGATAAAGGTAGCAAGTCTTGGAACTTTGAGGGAAAAGGACGAGGGAGATGTGACAAGGAGGGGCAGGCTGGGGTCTGCAAATTGGTTGGAAGCATTTTCAGGGTATTTGTCTGGCTTGCCATTCTTTTTGCAGCTCTTGGGTATCTCGAACAGTAACAACTGGCTATTGGAATTTAGATTCCAGAATACGGGTCTTCCTCTCCTTTGCTAGTTTACTTTCCTGATGAGATTCTCTTGCTCCTAAAGCCACGCTGGTATAGGCTTTGAGTTTTGGAAAGCTGTATAAACTTGCTCATCATCAGGATGAAAGACACTCTCTAGAGAAAATTAGGTAGAGACCCTTTTTTTTTAAAAAAAAAAAAGGTAGTGTGACTCCAGTTTTGCTGGATTTTCTTTATTTTTGGCTTGCAAGGAAAATATAAGTTCTTGGCTGCATTGATGAATCAGTGCATTGGTGCGGTGAGACTTTTTGTCTGTTTTCTTGCTACTCCTTTTTTTGTTGTTGTTTTTTTAATAGCAGTTTTTAAAAGTGTCTTTCTCTTTTTAGTGAGCTTTTTTTAAAAATTTGAATCCAAGTTAGTGGGGCGTCTGGGTGGTTCAGGCGTTAAGCTTCCAACTTCGGCTCAGGTCATGATCTCTTGGTTTATGAGTTCGAGCCCCACATTGGGCTCTCCGCTGGCAGTGTAGATCCGGTTCAGATCCTCTGTCTCCCTCTCTCTCTGCCCTCTCTCCCCCCAAATAAACAAACATTTAAATTAAAAAAAAATTAAAGTTAGTTAACATAAAGTATAATAATGATTTAAGGAATAGAATTTAGTGATTCATCACTTACGTACAACATCTAGTGCTCGTTACAAGTGCCCTCCTTAATGCCCATCAGCCATTTAACCCATCCTCCCACCCACTTCCCTCCTACCAGTCCTGTTTTTCTCTGTATTTAAGTGTCTTTCATGGTTTGCCTCCATCTTTGTTTTTATCTTATTTTATTTTTCTTCCCTTCCCCCATATTAATCTGTTATGTTTCTTAAATTCCACATATGAGTGAGATGATAGGATATTTGTCTTTCTGTGGCTTATTTCACTGAGCATAATACACTCTATCTAGTTCCATCCATTTGCAAGTGGCAAGATTTCATTCTTTTTGCTTGCCGAGTAATATTCCATTTTATACACGCATGCACACACACACATACACACACACAGTCTTCTTTATCCATTCATCATTCGATGGATATTTGGGCTCTTTTCATACTTTGGCTGTTGTTGATGGTGCTGCAATAAACATTGGGGTGCATGTGCCAGTTCGAATCTGTTTCTTGCTAGTCACTTCTGAGCTCTTCTCTCTGTTTCCATCTTTGCCTTTTAAGTATGTTTGTTTGTTTATTTTTAACATTTATTCTGAGAGACCCTGCGTGCACTTGGGGGAGGGGCAGAGGGAGTGAGAGCAGGTTCCCCTTGCAGTGTGGAGCCTGACGTGGGGCTCAATCCTATGATCCTAGAATCATGACTTGAGCCAAAATCAAGAATCGGAGGCTCAACTGACTGAGCTACCCAGGCGCCCCATCTCCAGTGTCTTTTAATCCGGGTGTCCTTCTTTGCCCGTATTCCAGATTTCAGGAAATACCATTTCTCCTCTGTGATCGAATAGTTCTCTTTGCTTTCCTTGTCATGGGAGCATTCATCATTCCTCTGTTGGAATTATCTCCCCCCTCCCCCCCCCCTTTCTGATACACTGAAAAACTGTAGGCAGCAGGACTGGCAACTGTCTTGTTCTCACTGTGTGTCTAGTACCCAGCACAGTAACTACCCTTTAATAGCCCAGGTTCAATAAATACTTGCAGAACGCAGATCAATTTGGTGAGTCTCCTTTTTGGTGTTTGCTCACAAGATGATTTTGGTGTTCTCCTCTGGAATGCCGCCTGACTTCCTTTTAAAAAAAATCTTTCCTATCAGTCCAACAATCCAACATTAATAAGACGGTAGCCCCCAAAAAGAGACACCTGGTTGTACAATTAGGTTGCAAACCTTTTTCTTAGACTTACTGAGACAGAAGACCCAGTAAATCATTTAATATCAAGTGAATGTTTGGGAGAAGTCCTACCTGTAGTATATAAAATAGGTGGTTAAGATGCTAACTTAAGCTAAGCCTTTGCTTGTAAAGAGTGGAGAAAGACATTCTCCTAACTCATCCACCGTATTACTTCTTTTTCTGAACCTGAATTGCATTTAGAATCAGATTGTCACCCTAATTGCTTTCTAATTATTCCATGTGCATGTCTTAGCTTCTTGGTTAGACTCAGCTCTTGGGAGGAATAGGAGCATGTTTTATACCCCATTGATTTTCTTCACCAACATAAATAACTAATAAACATTGGCTCATCCAAGATGTCTTCCTTCTTTCTTCTTTTATTCCAAGCACAATATTTGGTGTTAATTTAAGAGCTTCAATGAGTGTATATTCTGATCTAGCCTGTTACTGTAGCCCGCCTCCAGGACACCCTTCCTACTTCAACCATTATCACCTCCTTGGATTCAAACCCTTGTAATAGTGCCCTCTCACAGCAAGTAGGACAGACATTTGAGCCGGTACATTTTGTCTAAGTGACAGTGAGTCACTACCAGAGGTAGGTCTTAAAAGACATTGGAGCTTCTGCATTGCTTTTTTTTTTTTTTTTTTTCCTGATTACTTGCTTTGGGGTAAGCCAGCTGCCATACTGGGATATGCAAGCAGCCTTCTGGAATGGTCCATATGGTGGGGAACGTAGGTCTCTTGCCAACAACCACAGGAGGAAGCGTCTTAGAATCTATAAGCCATTTTGCATTCTCTTTGGACTCCAAGAAATGAACATGACCTTTGTCTGCAACTACATTGACTGAGTTTAGCCCGGGAAGACACCCTCCTGGCCATACATATTTACACAATATAACTAGTATTGAAAGACATGTGACGATAACCTTTTCTGAATGTCCAGTTTTTAGTGGACTTTTTGGTGAGGTGCTACTTAGAGGCAGATGGAATTGTATCATCTTTTGTGTCATTCATATCTCATAAGGTTAAAATTTTGAAAAGCTAGAAATGTTAAGAGGTGCTGGGGTGACTCAGTTGGTTAAGGCTCCGACTCTTGATTTCCAGCTCGGGTCATGATCCCATGGTTGGAGAGTTGGAGCCCCGCGCAGGGCTCCAAGGTGACAGTGCGGGGCTTGTTTGGGATTCTCTATCTTTCCCTCTCTTCTCTGCTCCTTTCCTGCTCTCTCTCTCTCTCTCTCAAAAATAATAAACTTAAAAAGAAATGTTAAGGAAATGATGTCTGGCATAGAATAATATAATCCAATGCTTATGTAAAATTAATTTTGGATTGGGTTACTTGGTTGCAAGTAACAGCATAGCAGGAAGGAGAATTTATTCTATAGAAAAAGGAATGTCTCCCGGAACCTCGGGATAGGGAGGGAATAGGACCTCAGAAAGGGTCTCCAAATGGAATAGAAGGTTGTGAGGACTGGCACTTGATCTCTTCTTTGCTCTGAGTGTCTTTGTCTCCAGATAATCTTTCTCTGATTTTCAACTGACAAGGTAGAACTTGGAAGCCTTGCAGCTCCCTAATAGATCACGCACAGTTTTAGTCACACAGAGGCTCTGTGTTGTAGTTTCTCCCAAAGAGAGAATTTGATTGGTAGAGCTTCACTCAGATGTCCATTCCTGAGCCAATCAGCCATTGCCATTGGGTGGGGGTCAGGGGGACTATAGGGCTACCAGGAGCACATTCCAAATAGTTTAAAGACTTCTGTTACCACAGAAGAGAACCAGTTTTAGAAAACATAATGTATTATCGAAACTTTATGAGGCAGCAAATTCTCAAAGCAGCATTTGATGATAAAACCATGAATATAATTTTCCTGCTCTCCCTTATTCCCGCTCAGATCCTGGGTTATCAGTTTTACTATCAAGAGCTTTAGTATTTTAGAGTAAAACAGTACCTTATTACATATCCTGGAAGTCAAAATGACTCGCTATATTGGTAATGTACTGTCAGAGGGCAAGAATAATTTTGTCCCCTTGAGGTCCTTGTAGCTGGACTAAGAATCAAATTGACATGAGACAGTTGAACAGGAGAAAATAAAGTTTAATAGTGTGTGTGTGTGTGTGTGTGTGTGTGTGTGTGTGTGTGTATGGGGAACCTGTACAGACTTGGAAACTCCAAAGGTTTCCAAAGGCACAGTGAGGTATAAATGCCATCCTGACATAAGGAGAAAGGGGTAGTGGTCTGGGACGTGAAAGGGAAGGAATGCAAGCAATTCACCGGAAGATGAAAACAAGTAAATGTTTGGTAAATAAATGTTGGCTGAGTCACTCAGAAACAATGGGACCTGGAGAACTTTGATCAGACAGGTCTCCCTGTCTACCATACCTAGTTCATAGTAAACTGTAGTTATCTATGGTGATAGCTCTCTTCCTGGAGAAGATTCTCTAAATTCTTCTTAGGCAGTTGGAGGAGGAGGTAAAGAGCTTTTCCTGAATCTGCTGGGTTTTGATTGCTTTTTAACTCAAAATAATCTTCATGCCAAAGGGGCCCATCTTGGGGCAGCCTGCCCTTGGCCCTGACAGTATTTTTATGGCACCTATAGAGAGAGTCATTGTTCATGGCCATTACAAGTCATCACCTGTAAATATGCATTTGAAAGACCGAGGGAGTAAATAAATGTCCTTCTTCTGGTCAGTCTTCTGGTCCAGCACTGTATTGGGATTTGGGCTGAATACAAGTGGCAATTCTGACGTCCTTATTTGACACATACTTAGGGTCAGGATGTCTGAAGTACTTCCTCCTTGAACAATATAATGAAGTAATTTGAATAGAGCACAATCCACAGGTATCCAACAAGACCTTTGCATTGTTTTAAGAAAAAAGGCAGAGAATATGAGCAAAAAAAAAATGATGTACCAATCAGATTAAAAAGTGCAAGTTTGAGGCATTCTTTGCTACAAAAAGTTTAGTGAAATCTTTTGAGAAGCTTATAAGCGTTGGTGTCAACAAAAAGATAAATTTAATGAGGTTTCTTTTTATTCCAAAACGCTTGGCTTCTCAATCTCTTGATTTATCTCTGGTTTATTTTCTGGAATATTCGGCCACTTCCGAGTTGGAAGCTTAACCTATTGAGCCACACAGATGCCCCGAGAATGGGCTGTTTTAAAATACAGTTTAATTACTGTCATAAGGCTTTTCTATGAGTATACGTACATACTTAAGTTAAAGTGCAGTAAAAAGTCAATTGTAAAAAGATGTAAGTAGGGGGGACGGACGCCTGGGTGGTTCAGTTGGTTGAACGTGGTGCTCTTGACTTCAGCTCGGGTCCTGATCTCTCCATCCTTGGACCGAGCCCGCAGTCGGACCCTGTGCTGCACCTGAAGAGATTCTCTCCATTTGAGAGAGAGACGTTCTCTCTCCCCCTCTTTCTCTGCCCCTCCTGCTCGCTCACACGTGCGTGCATGCAAGTGCCAAAGTGTGTATGTGTGTGAAAGCATGTGCGTGCACCCTCTCTCACTCTCAAATGAAAAAAAAATTGGGGGGCACCTGGGTGGCTCAGTTAGTTAAGCGTCCGACTTTGGCTCGGATCATGATCTCACAGCTCTTGAGTTCGAGCAGCTCGGAGCCTGGAGCCTGTTTTGGATTCTGTGTTTCCCTCTCTCTGCCCCTCCCCTGCTCAGGCTCTTGCCTCTCTCTCTCTCAAAAATAAATAAACATTAAAATTAAAAAAAAAAAATGTAGGTAGGGATTTTCACTGTGTCGTAGGCAGAACTCGGTTCAAATCCACACTTAATGGCAGATTTTTGTGTGCCCTGGGGAAAAATGCAGAACCTGGCTTTGACCCTGTAATATAACTTGAAAAGAAGTTGAAGAGAACACGAGAACACAAGCGGTCTCTGATAAATAATTGGAGTCCGCATGACTTCACAGTGACTAACAGTGATGACCAAAATGCAGTTGGAAGAGCCTGATGTTTGTTTTAGATTCAAGTACTGTATACGCTTTTGTTATTCAGCGTTTGTTTTAGAGAACTTTCATTGTCATATTTTAAGTGATTTACTCTTCTAGGATAGGTGTGAAATACACAAGGGAAGTGTATTTCCCTTTTGTTGAATGAAAGAAACTACAACTTGTCTCATTGCCTGCCCAAAGTTACGAGCTATTAATTAGTATGTCAAGAACAGACGAGAACCCAGGATTTCTCACCCAGCCGTCTTCCCCTTTTGCAGCCTTTTGGCGTGTTCAACTTCTCACCCTGCATTCTTATCCTGAGGTGGTTTGCCCTGCGGGCCCCCCCCCCCGTTTGTGGTTTGTGGTTTGTGATACGTTGTTTGTGGGGATTTGTTTTAGTTTTTCACCTTCATGGCTTTTGCAGCATGGAAGGGCCTCAGTTACTAGATGTGGAATTATGCAGTACCCTCTGCGGATTACCTTGAATTCTTGATATAAATATTATGATTCCATCCATGTTTCTCTGTATGATGGCTGGGTTTTTGTCAGTTTGGGAGAGGATTCTGTATGAAATGAATTGTTGGTTAGATTGAGGAGAAAGGATGAACAAAGTATTGATAGTCTGGAGGATGATGCCCTACAAACAGGTTCACTGTCAGAGGCTTTTTTTCCTTGAATACCTTGAAAGGCATCAATGATAACCTGTGTCCCACCCACCCGTTATCTTGGTATCTCCAAAAACTCATGCTAATTACATCATTAATTAGAGCTGTTTCAGTCATTTTGAGGATCCCTTTGAAGAACAAAATGATTTCATTGTTTTGCCTGGAGGCTGGAATGATACAAACACACTGCAAAGCATGGCTTCCCTTATGTTATAGCTCCCATTGTTGCATTTTTATCTGAAAGGTAGATTTTTAAAAAAAAATTTTTTTGGATGTTTATTTATTTTTGAGACAGAGAGAGACAGAGCATGAACAGGGGAGGGGAGAGAGAGAGAGGGAGAAACAGAATCTGAAACAGGCTCCAGGCTCTGAACGGTCAGCACAGAGCCCGACGCGGGGCTCGAACTCACGGACCGTGAGATCATGACCTGAACCGAAGTCGGACGCTTAACCGACCGAGCCACCCAGGCGCCCCTGAAAGGTAGATTTTAGAAAGAGAAACTACACCTTTCATATTTGAAAGAAGGCATTGACCCATATTCTCTTGAGAATTAGGAAATTAGGCCTAATGTAGTTTGGCGCGTGTTACAGAGTTTAAGAGTCTTGAGGTGGAGGAGAACAATTCAGTACAGTCACTTACGAAGGAAGCATGCTTGCTACCATGGCTGTTTGGGAGATGGGAGATGCAGGTAGTTCAGATTCCTGCTCCCACAGTAGTTGAGTCCAGTGAGGAAAAAAAGTGCATTGATTACATGTCATGGGCTCCGGACCGATAACGTTGCTCGGTTTCTCTTTAAACATGTTTTGGTTCCATTGCGAAGAGCTGTCTCGCCTGTAAGTTTGGCCTTGTCGTGCTGTGGCCCCTAATTTTGTTCTCAAGTGTCATCCGAGTTACGCTGGTTAATGGTTAATGTGCTCTGGGCAGGGAACCTTAATTTGTAGCTTGCCAGTTTCCCGTGTGCAAATACTCCTGCCAAGGCCAGTGATAAGTGACTGGTGTAACGCACTGACCACAGATTTGGGAGACGTCGCACACAGGTGGCTCTTTGGCGTTCCTTCCTACCGGTGGCTCCTGCCATCTCTGAGTTCCATACGCAGTAAAGTGTCAAGACTGATAATATAATTACCAGAAATGAGGATGGATAATGGTTCATTGACATCAGGAGTTTTAACAGCTCTTTTGTACAGATTATCTTACTTCAGCACTACAGTAATCCTGGGAAATAAGTGTTGTTACTCGCCCCTTTTAATATAATGTCTTTTCTGAAATGACTGGGTTCTCAGTCTCTTTAGGCATCTCTTTGAACACTGAGGCCGTCCACGTGCTCAGAGTGTAGCTGCTTAGAAGTGGCGGGTCTGAGATTCAAACCTGTGTCTTTCTTTCCAGAGTCTGCACTTGCCGTCACTTGTAAGATACAAATAATTATTCGAATGGTTAAAAAGTGTGTTGCACGTCATCTAAGCTTTTTCCTTTCTGGCTGTGAGCATCCACCGTTCCTTTGAAATAATTCAGTAATTCGTTCAGCTTACTTAGCATCTGTCACGTGTTAGGCGCTGTTCTATGCAGCTGGGCTGCATCAGTGATCAAAGTAGTCAAACATCGGGGCGCCTGGGTGGCCCAGTTGGTTGAGTGTCCGACTCTTGATTTCGGCTCCGGTCGCGATCTCACCGGTTCGTGGGTTCGGGCCACACATCCGGAGCCTGCTTGGGATTCTCTCACCCCCGTGCCTCCTCTGCTTACTCGCATACTCTCTCTTCCTTCCTCAAAATAAATAAATAAAATTTAAAAAGGAACATCATTCTAAATTACAAAAAAAAGTAAAATGTCTTCATTCTTATAGAGATACACCATGAATTCATGTAAAAGCAATGAGTGTTGCATGTCAGGAGGTGAAAATGCTATGAATAA
This sequence comes from Herpailurus yagouaroundi, assembly GCF_014898765.1. NCBI lineage: Eukaryota > Metazoa > Chordata > Mammalia > Carnivora > Felidae > Herpailurus > Herpailurus yagouaroundi. The sequence continues at coordinate 3,240,319 of NW_024412444.1, forward strand.
AAGGTAGAACAGAAGAGAGGGTGTTATGTGTACTGGAGGGACTTGGTTACAGTTTTAGATAGTGTAATAATTTGAGGGTGTTCCTCAAGTGGCTTAATTTTCAGACTTCCCACCATTGCCTACTGTGGAAAGGACATGCTGTGTTAAGTAGTCCTGTTTCCTGAGCACCAGGTGTGGTCTTGCAGGCTCATGGTGTAGACAGGGCTCCCTTTCTTCTCTTGATTTGGTCCCTCGTAAGTCAGAATTGGAGCCTAGGGCCCTTCCCTCTTCTTGGACCCATGTCACATTCTTGGCTAGGGCTGATCTTGTGGTCATGCCTAAACCACAAGTCACTTTCCAGAGGAACACCTGCCAGACAAGCCAGGTTTCCCTCAGCATATCATTTTACCATTGATTGATTGAATCTAGAAGCAGTATTTAACCTTTATCTCTGTGGTTTTTCATTATGTAGAAAACTTAACAGGGGCAACCTGATTTATTGGCAAATAAATCTGTATTTGTGACACCTCTCATTCGTAATGCTTTTTGAAGCAGTGTTTTCCAAAGCTTGGGAACACCCATGATGCAAGAAGGGATCAGCAGGAACTGGCCTTGAACATCAAGGTAAGATGGTCACTCCCCCTTGCAGTTCCCTCTCAGCGGGTGTGATTATGTTGAGACGCAGGCTCACTTTGGTGCCAGTGAGTCTTTACTGTCTTTCAGCAGATGCTGATCTATCTTTTCAGAAAAGAGAAAGAGAGAACTTAAGTCTTGGACCCTCTGCACATGACATTGTTTAGCTGGAAATTGGTAACATTCTTTTATTGACATTATATTTACCTTTTTAAAAAAATCTTTATTTTTAAGAGAGAGAGAGAGAGAGAGAGAGAGAGAGAGAGAGAGAGAGAGAGAAACTGAAGCAGGCTCCAGTCTCCGCACTATCAGCACAGAGTCTTGATGTGGGGCTCGAACTCAAGAACTGCAAGATCATCACCTGAGCCGCAGTCAGACTCCTCACTGACTGAGCTACCCAGGTGCCCCGACATTATATTTATCTTTAGGGCTCCGTTTTACTGAGAGTAGATGATACTGCTTTTCCTCTTATAATAATGAAACAAAATTTACTTTCACAGTGAATCTATTCATGTTAAAAAATGTGTTCATTTAGGGGCGCCTGAGTGGCTCAGTCAGTGAAGCATCTGACTTTGGCTCCGGTCTTGATCTCCAAGTTCGTGAGTTTGAGCCCTGCATCAGGCTCTGTGCTGACAGCTCAGAGTCTGGAGCCTGCTTGGGATTCTGTGTCTACCTCTCTCTCTGCCCCTCCCCTGCTCATTCTCTTTCTCTCTCTCTCTCAAAAATAAATAAACATTAAAAAATTTTTTTTCAAAGATATGTTCTTTTAAAGAACCATGAAATAGACAGTGGGTGTTTTTCAAGTATGACACATTAGGTAGCTCTTTAGTGTCTGAAGTTTGGCTGATATTTATCTAAATAATTTCGCAGCATCAGAAGTAGACCTAAATCCTTTTAGGAACCCAGGTCATAAAATAATTTTAAAACATATAAATACCTCATCACAGTTATGTTTGTGAATTAAGAGCGTGGCCTCTGGAGCCACACTCTTGATTTGAATCCCTCTGTATGTGATCCTGGGTAAGGTACTCCATGCCTGGTGCCTCGGTGTTCTCATCTAAAAAACAGGTATGAGAGTATTTACCTCGGGGCGCCCGGCTGGCTCAGACTGTAGAGCATGCGACTCTGAATCTCCAGGTTGTGAGTTTGAGCCCCGTGTTGGGTGTAGAGATTACTTTTTTTTTTAATTTTTATTTTTTCAACGTTTATTTATTTTTGGGACAGAGAGAGACAGAGCATGAACGGGGGAGGGACAGAGAGAGAGAGGGAGACACAGAATCGGAAACAGGCTCCAGGCTCCGAGCCATCCGCCCAGAGCCCGACGCGGGGCTCGAACTCACAGACCGCGAGATCATGACCTGGCTGAAGTCGGACGCTTAACCGACTGCGCCACCCAGGCGCCCCGAGATTACTTTAAAAAGAACAAAAACAGAAACAAACATTTCCCTCAAAGGGTAACAGTAAAGATTAATGAGTTAATGCATGAAGGATAGTTATGACTCTACGGGTGTGAGTTCGTATTTTTTTTTTTTAATTTTTTTTTTTTTTTCAACGTTTATTTATTTTTGGGACAGAGAGAGACAGAGCATGAACGGGGGAGGGGCAGAGACAGAGGGAGACACAGAGTCGAAAACAGGCTCCAGGCTCCGAGCCATCAGCCCAGAGCCCGACGCGGGGCTCGAACTCACGGACCGCGAGATCGCGACCTGGCTGAAGTCGGGCGCTTAACCGACTGCGCCACCCAGGCGCCCCGAGTTCGTATTTTTTTAAGATGCCGAGTTTCTTCATTCCTGTCAGCCTCACCAGCATGTTCTAGTTGGGAAAGGAGGGTTTCTTAATGTTCTGGGTTATGTCACCAGAAAAAGGACTAAGCCGTACTGTGGTAATTTTATGAACAAAGTTCCTGCCGTTTTTCTCCCAGCTCTGCATTGAGACATTCTGTTTTCACTGCCTGTGCTGTTTATAATTGTCCTTGTCTGGTCAAGGTGGGCTTTTTGGCCCCGAGTCCGGGCAAGGTGCCCTTTATTGTCATCTCACTTGACCTTTCGGCCAATTTCTTATGTGTAAACAACACACGAAAACACCACCTGGACTGAGGCCTTTTATTAACTTTGGAATTAAATTCCAAAGGAAGTATCAGGGACAATTCCGTAGTTGAGGAACCAGAAATTTAAAGGTAGCTTCCACATAGCTCTGCCTTTACTTCTTCTGCCATCTCATGGTTAAAGTGTAAATAAAGTCTCCTTCTGGATTACTGGATGAGCGGTGAAAGTAAACAAGGCAGAGACACATGGCTCAGAGCACCGTGTCCCTGGCGAACCCTGTAGGACTTGGGTTCTCCTAGTGATAGAAAATGCTTTATGGGGAGATAAAGCCAGTGGCCAGACAAATTTGGGAAAGATCTAATACATAGAGCTCAACAGATTGATCTACCTGCCTGTCTTAGTGGGTCTTATGTACGGAAATCTTTTATGATGCTCTAAGAATGAAAATAATACTAACAGGAAACTTTGATGTAGCTCTGACTCTGTGCCTGGCATGGTTCTGCGGGCTTTACATGTACTAACTTATAAATCCTCGCGTTGGCCCCCATTCTCTTCTGTCCATACTCATTTGATATGGAAGGAAATTGAAGCTTGGAGTGTAGTTTGTGGAGTTTCATAAACTCATCTGACCAGAGACCGGTTTTGAGCTGCGCCTTGCGTGGGTCGGGTTGGAGGAAGCCTGTTCTGTGCTCTGAGCAAACGGACCCTTGTGGGTCATTTGGATGTAGGATGGCCTCGCTCTGGTTTCTGTTCGGGAAACCATGGCTTCTCGGAGAATCCCCGTGTTGTATAGATTTGCCTCCCCTTGATACTCTTGCTTGATTTGATACCAGAAATTCTTGAAGCGGGACGCGTGTCTCTTAAAGTGACAGGCTTAATTTTCCAACTCCACAGTGTCCTGGATGGGGAGAACAGAGCCCCTTTCTGTAGACAGATCCTTCTTCACGTGAGCATTGTACTAGCTTCTCTTGAAGGCAGGAACTTGGTGTGCGGAATGGGAAGACGGCCTCGAATAGGGCCTGGGATCCTGCTTTAGTCCAGTGAAAGAGCATCTGATTAATAAACCAGTGAAATCCTCCTCAAGTGAAAAGAATGAAAAGAGCTGCATTTTTCATCAAGGTCTTAAATGCACATCAGTTGGGAAGGAGCCAAAATGGCATTTTTACAGATGGTCTTAGCTTCAATTATTTATACATTTCTTTGAATTATTTCCGTATTACACAAGTGATGAAATCATGTTGGGTAAATTACTGCCTCTGCTTCCCTAGACAGCTGATTCTACTACTTGAAAAATTCTACAATTATTTCCCATTACCCTTAATATAAAATACAAATTCACTAATACTGCCTCCAAGATCTGGCCCTTGTCCTTTATAGCTTCAGGGCAATGCTAGTTCAGATGGCCTTTTTGTGCTAATAAGATAACAACAGTCTTCTGGTTAGGCTATACGAATGGAGAAGGCTGTATTTTTAGCTCCTGCATATTCCTTGGTCAGGTACCCTTGGGTAGTGCACAACCTGTACAGCTGCACATGACTGACCAGACTCATCTCCTATTCCCTGTAACATCCTTCATGTCTTCTTGGTCGTTGTCATCACACTTAAGATGACTTATGGAATGTTTCCCATTCTTGCTAAAGGATAAACTCCCTAAGGGATGGGCCTCCATTTGCCATATTTACTACAGTATTTCTAAGAATGAACAAAATGCCAAGTTACCTAGTAGGCTCTTTATCATGTTTGTTGGTCGTGATGTTTATTGAATGCAGGCTTGACGATTGGCGTGCATGGGTATGTGGATGACTACAAATGGAAGGAAAAGCAAGCTTAGATCTTACATGGAAGAGTTAGAAATCTTTTGCCTAGAGTACATCACCCTGGGATCTTAGAGTCAAACATAGAGGTTCGTGTGGAATAATCAAGTTTTGTATAAGCAATTCTCAGCCCTTAGGGAAGCGGTATTTTGCAGATCTCTTCTGTTGTGAATCTCTTATGTTCAGATAACCAGATGTTCGTGCTATCAAGAAAAAATGTTATGTTTTCCCGTTATGTGCAGTGCTCTCAGAGCTCACCAGAGACATAGCTGCAAGCTGAGGCTTCCAATGACTGTTGGGAGGGGCGAGGAATACACCAGCAGTTGTTATTTGATCCTAACCTCATGGTCTTCTGACATGCTGGTTCCCATTACTGTCTCTCTGTTCACAGAATTTCTTTGGGATGCGATGCTACATTGAATCGTCACATTCTCTTCCCAGCTGTATTGGTTACCAAGGGCTACCATAACAAAGTACCACAAAGTGGGAAGCTTAAAACAAGAGGCATGCATTGTCTCAGAATGCCAGAAGCTGGAAGTCTCAGATCTGTCTGCAGAGCCCTGCTTCCTTTGCAGGCTCTGGGGAGGAACCCTCTTCCTCACTTGTGGTTGCTGGCATTCCTTGGCATTCCTTGGTTTGTACCCATACCATCCACTTTCTGCCTCCCTCTTCATAGGGTTGTCTTCACGCTGTATATCTGAGTTTCCCCTGACTTCTTGGTGGCTCAGTCAGTTAAGTGTCGACTTCGGCTCAGGTCAGGATCTCACGGTCCGAGAGTTCGAGCCCCGCGTCGGACTCTGGGCTGCCAGCTCAGAGCCTGCAGCCTGCTTCGGATTCTGTGTCTCCCTCCCTCTCTGCCCTCCCTTGCTCATGCTCTGTCTCTCTCTCAAAAATAAATCTAAAAATTAAAACAATGAATAATAGTACTTGCAAATATTGTATCTCTAAATAAGGTCACCCGAGGCTCAGGTAGGTGTGAATTTTGGGGGAATGGGGACACACCAGAGTTCAACTCTTTTCGGCTGCCGGTCTGTGAGTTAGGTCTATGCTCCACTGTTTTTTGTGTGACCTTGTTCATGTCATGTCATCTCGTAGAGTCTCATTCTCTGTAAGGAGGAGGTTTTCAGGATTAAATGAGTTGGTACAGATAAACCACATAAAACAGAGCCTGCACATGGTAAAAACATTTAATAACCTCATTATTATAATAATTTCTTTCCTTCATACCTAACCTGGACCTAAGGATATATTCTAAATTTCTTTTTACTGATATTCCAAATCAATTCAGATTTTCTTTGGTGCTTTATTTTTTTTGGTATTTCTTTGATTTTCAAAAAATTTTTTAAAAATGTTTATTTTATTTTTGAGAGAGAAGGACAAAGTGTGGCCTGGGGAGGGGCAGAGAGAGAGTGGGAGACACAGAATCTGAAGCAGGCTCTAGGCTCTGAGCTGTCAGCAGAGAGCCCAATGCGGGGCTCGAATTTGTGAACCGTGAGATCATGACCGGAGCCAAAGTCGGATGCTTAACCCCCTGAGCCACCCAGGCGTCCCTGTACTTCTTTAATTTTTATTAGTAATCTGCAGCCAATGAGCAATCATTTTGATTGATTCTTCTTTGGGTAGGGTGGTCACTCCTTGAGAAGGAATGGATTATAGGAGAGGTAAGAGCTTTTGCACTAGCTGGTGATTACTCCAATATAGTGGTAAAGTTCTCAAGAAACATGTAAGAGAATGCTAAAACAGAATGAATTCAAAAAATTCTTTTCAAATCAGATTATTATTATTTCTTTGGTTGTACATTGGCTTGAACAAATACTATGTGGTAGGGTTCTTCCAACTTGGCAAAACCATGTTAAATTTCTGTAGTGGGATGAAATGGTAATAAAAGTCAAAATCATATGTTTGCATTTTCTATGCAATTATAATTTGAGCTGAACTTAGTTTGGCAGTGGGGTAGATTATAAGTATAAAATTGCAGCCTAGTCCCATTTTGCACTTAGCAAATGTAAATGGTGTAATATAAATTAAAACCCATGTATAAATAATCATGAGGGATAATTCAATTTAGTTAATTTTCATTTTCTTTGGAAATGTAGAACTGAATTAATGTTAAGAATCTCTTGGATAAGGGACAAAATGGGCTAAATTTAATTATACTGTAATTGTTTAAAAAAATACTTTTTAAGTCCCAGGAAAGAATGAAGTTTATAAATACGGAATACCTTGAGGTGATTGATTGTAGAAGAGGAGAGATCAGGTTTTACCCTATCTTTACCATGTGTTGTAGCCTTAAAAAGACATGGTTTAGGATTAGAAATTCATACAGTGTTTGTATGTGACAGAATTTGATTGAAGATCCAATATGTTTTGTTCCACACTACTTAAAACCAAAAGGAAGGTAATTTAAAAGCCACTTGTTCTTGAATACCATTGTCTCTTTAATGACAGTCACAGAGGTCTCAGAGAAGAAGGTCCAGTCTAGGGGATTTAGTTGGAATAAAACAGCAGGATGGATGTGGAGGCCAACACTTTAAATGGGTGGAGGGCTCATGTGTGGAAATGAAGTTCCCTTTGTTCTCTGTGGCTCTGAGAGATGTGAGCAGAACTATGGGAGTAATTGGTGACTTGTGCCAGTCCCTAAAATTAGCTGTGGCCACCTAGAAAGGTGTTCCATCCATTGACATCTGTGTTCTCTCTAAGCCCAGGGTTGGCTGTTCTAAGCAGAAGCTGTGAGTTGACTCATGTTGGATGAGAGGTTGGACCTTAGATCTCGTTCATTGTTGAGTCTCCAGGATTTTTAAGTTGATGACCAATAGGCTATGATTGAAAAAAGTTCAATGGGCAAGGTGATGGAGGGTCTGGGATATTTGCATAAAAAGTAGAGTTTTGATATACAAAGTAGTAGCTGGATATCAGGGAGAGGCTAAGAGTGTGTGTGTGTGTGAGGAAAAGGAGTAGTACTTGGTGGTCATTGTTAAGGAAGCCTCAGATGGAAGATGAAGGCCATTTTCTAATTTGGCATAATGACAGAGAGGGTTGGGGAACTGAGTCTGAAAGAGGGAGACTGAGATGCGAGGGAAGAGAGAGTATGAATGAGAATATATCCAGGTTCCGTCCTGGATGCCTTCTCTTGTGTAAGCATTCTGAGGGTTAAGAAATGGAAAATCAAGTTTTTCTTTTCTTTTAAAAAAATTTTTTTAATGTTTATTTTATTTATTTTTGAGAGACAGAGAGAGACAACATGAGCGGGAGAGGGCAGAGAGAGAGAGAGAGAGAGAGAGAGAGAGAGAGAGAGAGAGCGCGGGAGACCCAGAATATGAAGACTCCAGGCTCCAAGCTGTCAGCCCAGAGCCCGACGCGGGGCTCAAACTCACGAGCCGTGAGATCATGATCTGAGCCGAAGTCGGATGCTCAACTGACTGAGCCACCCAGGCGCCCCGAGTTTTTCTTACATACATAATTTCCGATTGAGAAGTCAGCATTTTGTCTCCTGAGTGGAAAAGGAAATCTCAGATTCAGTGACATTAATCCACTCTTCTCCAAAGGAAGAGTTGACAACATTCTGTTGAGCAGTGGTCGTGAAAGCTGATAGTCTCCTTAAATCGCTGTTTACCATATTCCCTGATTTTGGGTGTAGTGTGCCCCAGTAGGCACCCTACTGTTGTCTGCTAGAATAACAAGGGACTCAAAGTTTATACCTGTAGCTAGTTTTCATTCTGTTTTGGTTGTTTTATTTATTTTTATTTATTTATTTTATTTATTTATTAAAAAAAATTTTTTTTCAACGTTTTTATTTATTTTTGGGACAGAGAGAGACAGAGCATGAACGGGGGAGGGGCAGAGAGAGAGGGAGACACAGATTCGGAAACAGGCTCCAGGCTCCGAGCCATCAGCCCAGAGCCTGACGCGGGGCTCGAACTCACGGACCGCGAGATCGTGACCTGGCTGAAGCCGGACGCTTAACTGACTGCGCCACCCAGGTGCCCCTTTATTTATTTATTTTAAAGAAAATGAAGATCATTACCCTCCTTTCATAAAAATAGTTCTCTCTGGCATACGGGTTACCTCTTAGACACTTTTTGTAAGTGTTCTCCTTAGCTTGCATTTGTTTGTCAGTGGGACAATTTGAGAAGAAGAATAATATTTTAAACATTCTGATTTTAAGCTAACATTAAATTTTTTTTTTTTTAAAGTTTATTTATTTACTTTTGAGAGAGACAGAGACAGCACGAACAGGGGAGGGGAAGAGCGAGAGGGAGCCAGAAAGAATCCCAAGCAAGGCTCCATGCTGTCAGCACAGAGCCCGATGCAGGGCTCGAACCCACGAAACCGTGAGATGGTGACCTGAGCTGAAACAAAGAGTCAGACGCTTAATTAGTCGAGCCACACAGGCACCCCTAAGCTAACATTAATTTTAAGCTGATGTGTTTAGCCCCTAAGCCATAGGATGAAAACAACTCATTTGCTACTAAAAGACATCATTTGAAGAATGTTGTGGAGCTAGATTTTTCTATAGATCCTGAAAAGAGTGCAGGGTGCAGGTGAACATTTTCAACCCCAGATTTTTTTTTAAAAGATTTTATTTTTTTTATTTTATTTTTTTTAACATTTATTTATTTTTGAGACAGAGAGAGACCATGGACAGGGGAGGGTCAGAGAAAGACAGAGACACAGAATCTGAAACAGGCTCCAGGCTCTGAACGGTCAGCACAGAGCCCGACGCGGGGCTCGAACCCACGGACCGCGAGATCATGACCTGGGCCGAAGTCGGACGCCCAACCGACTGAGCCACCCAGGCGCCCCAAAAGATTTTATTTTTAAGTAATCCGTGCCCCCAGCCTGGGGTTTGAACTCACAACTCCAAGGTCACAAGTCATGTGCTCCACCAACTGAGCCAGCCAGGTGCTACTCCATTCCAAATTTTTAATCAAGATAAACAAAGATAAAGAGTGCACATGGGGTGCCTGGGTAACTCGGTCCGTTAAGCCTCTGACTCTTGATTTCTGCTCAGGTCACGATCTCACAGTTCATGGGATCGAGCCTTGGGTTGGGCTCAATGCTCTCAGCTTGGGATTCTCTCCTTCTCTCTCTCTCCCTCTCCCTCTGGCCTCCCTACTCATGCTTGGTCTCTGCCTCTCAAAATTAATACACATTAAAAAAAAAGTAATGTGCCGAAATAAAAGCACAGAAAGTTAACTAGATACAATTATTTAAGTTCTTTTAAAAATTATAAGTGCCCTTACGGTCATTTAATAAAAACCCTTAATAAGTGCCCTTAAGGGTGGGCATTTATTTGAAATGATTCTGACCCTGCCTCTGTAGGTAGCCATTCTCTTTGTCACCATAAAAATAATTTAGTCTCATTCTGACATTTTTTTGTGTAGCTTTTTTTTTTGAAGTAGATTTTTTTTTTTTAAAGCAGTTTTAGGTTTACAGCAAAACCGTGAGTAAGTATAGAGGTTTCTTCCATAGCCCTTGGCCCCAGTGCATACACAGCCTCCTCACTTATCAATATCCCCCACCAGGGTGGGGCATTGGTTACAATTGATGAGCCTACATTGACACGTCGTTATCACCCAGAGTCTATGGTTTACGTTAGGGGTCACTCTTGATATTGTACATTCTATGGGTTTGGATGCATGTGTGCCACGAATCCATCATTACAGTATCATGTAGAGTATTTTCACTAACCTAAACATTCCTTGTTCTTCCTATTCATCCCTCCCACTCCCCAGCCCCTGGCAACCGCAGATCTTTTTACTTTCTTCATAGTTTCTCCTTTTGCAGAATGTTTCACAGTTGGAATGATACAGTGTGTAGTCTTTTCAGATTGGCTTCTTTTATTTAGTCCTGTGCATTTAAGGTTCCTCCATGGTTTTTCATGGCTTGATAGCTCACTCCTTTTTAGTGCTGAATAATACTCCCTTGTCTGAATGTGCCACAGTTAATCCATTTTCCTACTGCAGGACATCTTGGTCACTTCTCAGTTTTTGCAGTTGTGAACAAAGCACTCTAAACATCCGTGTGCAGGTTTCTGTGTGGTGGTTAAGTTTTTCAACTCTTTTGGGAAATACCAGGGAGTGTGATTGTATGGTAAGACTATGTTTAATTTTGTACGGAACTTGTCAACTGTCTTCCAAGGTGGTTGTATCTTTTCCTTTCCTCCCAGAAGGAGTGAGAGCTCCCTTTGTTCCCCATCCTTGTGGGCTTTTGGTGTTGTCAGTGTTCTGGATTTTGGCCATTCTTACAAATAAGCGGTACTATCTCCATTGTTGTTTGTCTTTGTAGCTTTTTATTTTATTTTTTAATTTGAAAAGCAGTAGTATTACAGAAGTTTAGAGAAAAAAGCAGAACCTCTAGCCCTGGGTAAATCGTCCTTAGAGTTAATGGTCTGTTGTAGATTTTTTTTTTCAGTTTATATATAAAAAAACAAAACATGGGGCACTTGGGTGGCTCAGTCAGTTAAGCGTCCGACTTCGACTCAGGTCCTGAGCCCCGCATCAGGCTCTGTGCTGACAGCCCAGCCCAGCTCTCTCTGTCAAGAATAAATAAACATTAAAAAAAAAAAAAAGAAATATCCCTGGGTAAGCTTAAGAAATAAAAGCAGATTAACTTAAACACTTGGGACATCAGTAATTTGAAATATAAGAAAACACCTTGCAGTCCAGATAAATTTAAAAAGCCAGAGATAAATTTTTAGGACTATTAATGTATTCATCAGGTGCATAATTTTCAAAAGATAAAAAGGGTAGACAATGAAGGGCTGCCTTCCCTTTACCTCCATCTGTGTCCTTTCCTAGAGGCTGACAGGCGTGTGTGTGTGTGTGTGTGTGTGTGTGTGTATCTGTGTGTGTGTCTATGAAATAGATATATGTACACAGAGGACACAAATGGTAACGTATTAGACACAGTTTTGCCTGTAGCTTTTTTTTTTTTTTCTACTGACAGTATGCTTTGATTCAGTGTAAATTCAAGCTTGATTTACTAAGCTTTGAGCCTCTTGCTTCAAGGTTGCTTAATTATTTTTAGAATTAAGGAAACACAAATGGACTGGGATGTCCATAGGGAGGAAAAGCCAGGAAACAGAAAATACCATTAGTTACCTGATAGTCATCATTTTACCAAGCTAAAAGCAGGCAGTTTTCAGGAAAGCATATGGAATATGGCTCTTGATGGAGTTACGTGCCACTTGAAGGATACACATGGATAACCCACAGGAATGATTCACTACCAGTGCAGCTGTAAACTTCTCTTTTAATTAGGTAGGAAGCACCTGCATGTTATTACTTCATCATTTTCCCCCTTCCCGGTCCAATTTCTTCAGGGATTACAAAAAAAAAAAAAAAAAAAAAAAAGTGAACCAACAAGTTGGAATTTTAAGTTTTTTTGTGGGGGAGAGCATTCAGTGCCTAAAAAAGGGCAAGTATGAAGATCATCTGCTGGAAGAGGAGGTGAAAATAGTAACATTAATGGGTGTGAATTATGGAGAGCAAACCACCATGTGCAAGGTGTTTGGCAGGCAGCTGTCAGCATCCTGTGTGTTTGGATTTGCTCTTTTGAGTGTTTAAAAATATTGAACAGAATTAATGCTAAATGTGTACAAGCTGTCGCTCAAATTTGAATGATATCAGTATTTGTAAAATTTTGTGTGCGTGTGTGTCCTCTGGGCTCTGAGCATTTTCATGAGATGGCACCAGGATCTTTTTCTGGCTTCTGGAAAGTGGCTGAGATTGGTTACACAATTAGGAGTGTCTTCCAAGGCTTGATCAGCATCATTTACCTATTGACTGTTACAAAAATTCACTTTGTGAAATCGTTCGAAATACCGCTTACGATCGTAACCAAAATATGCACTGTAATAACAGTTAACTACCATTTAATCGAGCATCTACTATATGCTAAGAGTGTTATGAATGTATTCCTGTAGAAGCTTTACTACTACTCAAAGGGGCTGGTATTCCCATCTTCCTTTTTTTACAGATGAGGGAAATTGAGGCCCAGAGAGGTGCATATTTTGCCCAACTTTACGCAACAGGTTACTTACTGGAAGATCGTCACCTCAGTTGTACTGTGTTGGAAGCATATTACATTTGTGCATACACCTGCGAATATTCATCCACTGTAAGCACATTTATTTGATGCATCTGGGTTGACATTATTCGCAACTTGGTGATTTATAAATTTAATGTGCTCATCAGGCATTTGTGAAGGACTAGGTTCAGATCTTCTTACGGATGGTAGCTTTCCCAGAGGTCTCAAACTGGCAGCCTGGGAGCTGAATTTGGACTGCACCTGTTTTGTTTTGTTTTGTTTTGTTTTGTTTTGTTGGGGGGAGGGGAGAGGGGAAGTCAGCACCGTGTCTTAATTGAACTGATCACGAATGCCTGGAGGTTTGGTCGCACTCTCAGATTCCCCCCTAGTCCCCACAATTCCCTAGTTTCTTAGGCCCTACATGCTTCACTCGTTCAAGTTATCTGCACGGCCCGTGGTGGCGTTTGAATTTGTGCTTCCAGAAACCATTAAACCAGGAAGTATTCCAGTTAGGTTATGTTCTTTGGGGGGTTCAGATTAGTTAGCATTAATAAATCAATTTTTGCCCTGATGTAAACATTGTTGGTATTTCCATTGCTCAATATAAAACAGTGAGTTGACTTGATTACCAGTTCGCTTTTAACGTTTTTCACAAAAGGGCCTTTGTTGGTAGAATTCTGTCTGCTGACCTGTGGATAGAGTCATAGGGTGCATCTTTTGAAGACCGATGTTTGTTTGCGTTTAAGAATATACCCTGAGGTGATTTCATATCATAAGGTGAAATCTATTGAAGAAAAAAAAAAAATGAAAGCAAGTTAGTTGTTCCTCAGCATTAATTGAAAACGGAGACGCCAGTGATTATTTCCCTGTGTTCTTCTCTTCTTTCCTGCCCTCCTTCCTCCTTCCGTACTTGATCCTCCAGCTTTAGACAAATAACATTCTGTTCCCTGGTGAGTATCCTCTGGATTATCAAGAACGTTCAAGAGTCTTAGGACTCCTTGTCTAGAATGCAGAGAACCTGAGGCATTGGGTCCACAGTGTAATTCCCACGTGCAACTATCGGTGTGCATTGCTTTCTCAAAGTACATGATGTTCTGAAGGAATTCCTAGGACCTGTATTTCTGTCTCTTTATGGCTTCGTCCACATTTTCAGTGTGTTTCCCATGGAACACTTGCCTACAGGGTTCTCTGTACAAATAAGCTTGGGAAATGCTTTGTGTTCTAATACCCATGTGTAGAGCTCTGAAACACACAACCTGTTAAAGGTTCTGAGCAGTACTGTATTCAAGGAATAAATTTTGTGTCGCCTCACACAGCGTTTCCCAAACTTAGTTGACTTCAGAGCCTCCTCTCGAACCTGCCATTTCTGTACACCGCCTGTGGATCCTCCAAAACCCTTTAGCTATCTACCGAACCCACTCTGAATTTGCTAGGCTGTAGAAATTGCATCGAAGTGTGGAAACTTGTTTTTGATGATTTGTGTTATTTGTGTTGGGGGGCAGGTAATCCCAGTTCCGCTCTATTTTGTGAAATGCAAGTTTGTCAGATATGAAACAATGGTTAATGGAGAATTGAATTTCATGACTTGGTAGTGTTTAAAATGAGCAGAAGAAGTGAAAGTTGACATCATTCTTCATGTCTGGTGGGTTGCTTGAAAAGAGTCATTCTTCATGATGTCTGGTGGGTTGCTTAAAGATTACAGGCACCATGTTTCTTTCTATTTGGTGACTTGTAGCTGATGCTAAAATTAATACCTGGTTGGACAGACGTGTCTAACTTTAGACCCAGATGGGCCCGCTCTGCCTCCTCTGGGCATATTTGTTACTCTCCTGTCACGGTGGCAACCCTTTCCCACATCAATGCTCTTTTCTGGCTCTCCTAATGATCTTGTGAGCTAAATACAAAAAAAAAAAAAAAAAAAAATGTACTTCCCTGTTTTATTAAGGAGTAAGTCCTTTAATAGCTTAAAACAACCCCACAGTTTGAGGACTTGTTGCCTATGATTTAGGCAGCAGAACTCTTTTTTCAGAGGACGAGGTTGTGTTTATTCTGTGCAACTGAAATAATGGATTGTTCCATTCAACTCTAAATAGTTTTCAAGACTGGGTTCATGGGTGTTTAAAAGGGCAGAATTTGATGCACAAACCCACGAGAAGGTACGGGTTTGGTGTTCAGTAGCCAGTTAACGAAAGTTTCCAAGATGTAATTATTTTCATACCCGTCTGTAACCCCTCTGTGGCACCCCACCCCCCAAGTATTATCTTCATCAGTGGTTGGGAATTTAGGTTTTTGTGGGTACACTTGGATTTAAATCCAAGTTTGGTGATTTAATAGAAGTATATGTACACCTCTTGGCAAGTTAATCTCTTTTAATCTTAGTGTGCTTCTCTGAGAAACGGGATAACACCATCCAGTATTCCCCCTTCTAGGCAGGGAATGAATTCCAGGACCCCAGGTGGATGTCTGGAACCATGGGTGGTACCAAGCCCTATGTTTTTACTATACATATGTAACTACGATAAATTTAATTTATAAATTCGGCCCCATAAGAGATTAACAACAATGAGTAATAATAAAATAGAGCAATTATGATTATATACTGTAATAAAAGTTGTATGATGTGGTCTCTTTTTTTTTTATGTTTACTTTTGAGAGAGAGAGAGATACAGAGCACAGGCAGGGGAAGGGCAGAGAGAGAGGCAGACACAGAGTCTGAAGCAGGCTCCAGGCTCTGAGCTGTGAGCACAGAGCCTGACGTGGGGATCCAACCCACTAACTGCGAGATCATGAACTGAACCGAAGTCGGGAGCTCAACCGACTAAGCCACCCGGGTGCCCCCCCCCCCTTTCAACTTATCTGTATTGTACTTACCCTTCATGTGACAATGTGAGAAGATAAAATGATTTGAAGAAGTGAGATTAATGGTGTAGCGCATTGTGATGTAGCAGGAAACTCCTATTGAACTTGTCACGATTCATCAGGGGGAGGAGAATCATCTACTTTTGGACGTTGGTTGACTACAGGCAACCGAAACTGTGGGAAGTGAAGCCACAGATAAGGGGAACTGCTGTATTTTGTGGGGACTAAATGCAATGATGGACGGGAGGCCACTTAGCACCGTGCCATACACATAGTGAGCACTTAGTAATGGTAGATAACAACTGTATCACCTTTCAGGTGGCACATTTGATGCTGGGAAATCACAAGCAGTGGGGCTATAACATTATGCTTTTGTATTTTATTTAGAGAAGCATAGTACCTGAAAAATAAGAGTATATGACAGGACTTAGAAAATATTGAGAAGACAGCATCGTAGTGTTGGGAGGGATGGTTTGGAGGGGCTTGAAAATAATCACTGAGTGGTTTTGCTGCCAGGGTACAAGCAGAAAATCTACCCTGAATCCACCTTAAGTAGAAAGTACATTTATGAAAAACGATGGATAGAGATGCGGAGTAGCTTATAGAATCCGAGGGACACCTGAAAAACAGGGTCAGGGAGGAGGACCATGGACCACTCGAGGACTGTTGGATGGAGGGTACTGATGAACTATCTATGTGGGGTGCCCCATGGAGGAGGAATCACCCATGTTCAGTCTTGTTCTTCTTGAATCTTCTTGAATCATTGAATCTTGATTCAGATGTCCAGATGGCCCAGTTTTGGGGTGCCTGGCTGGTTTAGTTGGTAGAACAGGCAGCTCTTGATCTCAGGGTTGTGAGTTCAATCTCTACGTTGGGTGTAGAGATTACTTAAGAAACAAAAACAAAAACCCTCAACAAACAAATGACCCATTTTGAATAAAATGCTCACACAGAGTGCCTTGACTGGTGGTACCAATAAATCCTAGCCAGTGGAGAGTGAATACTTTTCTTCAACGCAATTGGATTGCTTCTTCCAGGAGCAGGGGAAATAGACGCTGGGTGGCAGAAGTCCACCATGTATGAGGAAGCTGGATGTAGAAATCCATCTGTTATGCCCAGAATTCGTGATCCCCAAAGACCACCAGGGAGCCGAGTCCGATGCAAAAGCAAAAGAGCCTTTATTCGAGTTAGCTGGAGCTCAATCCCCTACCTGCAGCGGTGAGATACCGGGGAGAGAGAGTGAGTTTCAAAAGCACAAAGGTTTTATAGGGGTCTAGGGGCAGCCGATTGGCTGGGGAAGGGTCGTGGCCTCGGCCGATTGGCTGGGGAAGGGTCAGAGTCCTGTTACGCAGGTCGCTGGGCGTGTTTTGATCAGGAAGTTTGAATGGGTGAGCGGGAGGTTACTCAAGGGGAGGAGGTGTGATCTGAGGTTTCTGCGATTTTCCTGGAAAAGGGGTCATGTCGGGGATATAGTCACTCAAGGTGGAGAACACAGAACAAGATGGAGTCGGCCGGCGTAGGCCCGCCCTTTCACCATCCTCTATATTTTTAGACCATAAACTTACCAGCACATCCATAGTGTTGAATAGATGATAAGCAGAGATTTGGCTAGATCAAGACCTATGTGTCAGGAGGATGTTGGGAAGTTAAATTGGGGAGAATAGCTTGAGATTATGTCCTAAGGGTACTGGGAAGCAGTTGTAGGACCTTGATGGAGGTTGAGGGTTATTTTTTGTTTTTACAGCAAGATATTCTAAATATTTATTTATTTGTTTGTTTGTTTATGAGAGAGACAGAGTGTGAGTGGGGAGGGGCAGAGACAGATGGAGACACAGAATTTGAAACAGGCTCCAGCTCCAGGCTCTGACCTGTTAGCACAGAGCCTGACACGGGGCTTGAACTCAAAAGCGGTGAGATCATGACCTGAGCCGAAGTCAGACGCTTAAGCGACTGAGCCACCCAGGCGCCCCAACAGTATCGTTTTATATTGAGTTACTCAGTGCCATTGTATCCAAACACAGACATGGTTAAGAGCCAGCATTATGTAGAGACCCTCTGGGTTTGCTTATCTTGCTTGGGATCCCCAAATCTCTGAAATAAAGCTGACAGCAGCTACCCTGACAAGAGGTGGGCTGTTGGAAATAATTCTGACACCAGCCCTTCATTGATGGGGTTGGTGCAGGAAGAGAGACTTTACACATGTGAATACAATTTGAAAGTTTGCTCACGAGGAGAGGCACCCGTAATAAGAATTGATACACTCTCCTTGGAAATAGTAACACTTTAACTTGATTCCCAGTTGTGCTTGCGGTTGGCATTATAAAAGGCCTAGAAAATGGGCTATTTTATCATAGCTGGAAGTCATCCTCTATATTTTTAGCTCACAAACTTACCACTTTTATTAAAAAAGTGTTCCGCATCAGCATAACATGCTGGGAATGAGCCGCCTTCCGAGTTCCAGCCGCACTGGGTTGCAGAGGGAAATGAAGGACTTGTGATTGTTTTTATGGTTAATGACCAAGAGGATCCTGCCGTGGCAAGGCCCCTGGAGAGTGGCCCAGACGGATCTGTTGCAAAGACTGATCCCAGCTTTCCAGAGGGGGAAGTTGGCCAGGGAGTCCTAATATATTTTCTGCTGGACAACTTAGTTATCAGTTTTTCCTTAGGTGATTTTTATAAACTAACTGATTCCGAGAGGGAGGAGTACAGGTGATAATTTGTAGCCACAGTTAAAAAAAATTGTTCATCGTAGAAACATGAAGGATCATTGTGGACAGTATTGGCCGAGGGAGGAGTGTTAAATAGCAGGAAGAAGAGGGTGATGTTTTGTTGTTTGCTGGACATTTTCTGTGTATATCATGTTTGAGTGTTTGTTACTGTGTGCTATACGTGAACTAGCAAAACAGTCAATATTTAGTCTTGTTATTTTGAATGTATTTACATGGCATTTTCCCTCAGGGTGTGTTTGTTTATGATATGTGTGGCAACTGGTTTATTTTTGCTGTGTTAACTTTGATTGTTTTTCTCTTTTTTGAGCTGTGCTCATGTAGAGTTTGCATCTCCAGTGAATCAGGATCTCAGGTAGTGAAGAGTACTAGCAAGAATGGGAAACCAGGAGCCCATAGAGAGAGTTAGGGTAATAATATGTGACAGTCCTCTTGGAGGGGGTGGTCTTTGAGTTGAGACCCAAATACAGGGTCAAGCGGGCGTAAGGATGTTGGAGAACGAGTATTCCCTACGGAAAGAATGGCAAATGTCAAGGCCCTGAGGCAGGAACAAGTTTGAAAAGGCCATGGAGGTTTGAGGAAGGTAATTGGGGTGGATAAGGAATAGCTGTAAAGAGGCTCAAAAGACATTAAAGTGACCCAGAAGGATTAATTAATTAATTAATACCCAGAAGGATTCATGGTGATTCTCAATGAGGCTCCAGGGCTGGGCAATGTGAAATACCAGGTACGCTGAAGTCTTCAACCTGAAAAATGTCAAAACTTTTGACTGGCCCCTTCCAAAGAGCAGAGTATTCTAGATTTTAAAATAATAGATGCTTGTGCTTTTCATGAGTCCTCTTTGCTAGCCAAAGCTTGTCTGGCTGAGCTCTTACAGAATCTAGAAAGGCAGCAGGAGTGAAAGCACTTTGCAAGTGGTGAGCTGCAAAGGGCTTGGCACCAGAGATGTGAGTTTGGCCCTTGGTTTTGTCACTGTAGGACATGTAGGACTTTGGACAAGACATGTCACCTCATTAGGCCTCAGTCTGTCACAAAATGGTGATACCCACCCACTAGCCTTATCTGGAGGATCAATGAGAATAACCTATCTAGAGTGTTTATTCTTAATAATATTACATATCGTGTCATATTTGCAACTAGAGGGAGCTAAGAAGTGACATTCTTAGCAACTTGAAAGATCTAATTAAGGACTCTCATTAGGCAGCAGAGGAGCCCTAATTTTATTTTTGTAATTGAGGGATTTCTTTTTAAAAAATCCTTAACTTTTCACCAAGAGAAGCGTCTTTTAGTGTGTGTGTGTGTGTGTGTGTGTGTGTGTGTGTGTGTGTGTGTGGTTGTTAAAGTAAACGAGACAAGATTATTCTGAGTTTGTGCATCAGTGCTAGAGGCAGTAAGGAAACGTTATCTTTTTCACCATGCTTCAGGTACAGAAGTGCATTATCAACTTGTTGGTACCTTTTTTTTTTTAAATTTTTTTTCAACGTTTATTTATTTATTTTTGGGACAGAGAGAGACAGAGCATGAACGGGGGAGGGGCAGAGAGAGAGGGAGACACAGAATCGGAAACAGGCTCCAGGCTCTGAGCCATCAGCCCAGAGCCCGACGCGGGGCTCGAACTCACGGACCGCGAGATCGTGACCTGGCTGAAGTCGGACGCTTAACTGACTGTGCCACCCAGGCGCCCCTCAAGTTCTTTTTAAAAACTTACTAGAAAGACTGTGGACTGTGGCTTAGAACCTATTGAAGCTTGTTCTTTGTCTTTGGTATTTCCCTTGAGAATTTTGTGGAAGCATTGACCCCGAGGAGGACGGGAATGGACCTTATGCTACACCTGGCCATCTTTGTGCTCAAATCCCTCCTTGCCCTAGTCTCCCTGCCTGACCCTCAAGCCCCTTAAGTTCCACCCTTAGGCCTCTTTCCATCTGAAGTGTTCGTTAGCTCTTCTGACCCACCTGGGTCTCGCCCCTCCTTGAATTACTTGTAAGAAGGAATCTCCCCTTCCTAGTTGAGTCTTCCTCCTAGTAATATTTTCTGTTTATTGTTAGATGCTCTCATTTTCAACATGTGCCCCCATCATAATGGTATGTCTGCAAAGAGAAGAACGACATATCTTTACATATCAGGTAGTGTAAAACACATGTTCAAACATAGAAAATTAAAAATAAACAAACAAGTGGCCCAAAGCAAGGTTATAGTTTTAAAAGGGGGATGTTTTAATTGTGTGTAATATATCCCAGAAAGTCCACTATTGCAGCATTCTGTCAACACCGAGGGGACTCCTTTCCTTGTTCCCGGAAGCAGCCCAGAAATCTGTCTGATGGGAGCTTTGCCCTGACCTTTATGGCTGCTCCCTTGTTTGGATATGTAATTGTTTACTGCTGTGTAGTATAATTTCAGTGCTGTGCAATCCTCAACTAAGTTCTTAGACTACATTTTGTCCTTTGTGTGTACCCTCCGGGCATCGCTACCCTAAACGTCCTCTGCAGACCCATGCTGGGGTGCAAACTGTTTTTGTTACCAGTGCATGTCGGTATAAATACAGAAATTGAGAGTCAGCATTTAGAAAGTGAATAATAATTTCACAGAGTAGTTGTGCATCTGTTGAGTTTAATAACGAAACGAAATTTGAGGCGCGTGTCTCGTATGCATTTTCTCTTTATATTTTTCTGGTAATTTATTTTTATTGTATTTTGATACTTTTGGAAGTATCAAACTTTTGGAAACAACTGGTGCTTCCCGGCGAAGAGTCTGAGGAGCAGTGCTCCAACGAAGTGGTTTTCAACCCTGGTTGCACAAGAGACTGACCTGGAGAAGTTTTTTTTTTTTTTTTTTTTAACATTTATTTATTTTTGAGAGACAGAGAGTGTGTGAGCAGCGCAGGGGCAGAGAGAGAGGGAGACACAGAATTCAGAGCAGGCTCCAGGCTCTGAGCTGTTAGCACAGAGCCTGATGGAGGGCTCGAACTCACGAATCGTGAGATATGACCTGAGCCGAAGTTGGATGCTTAACCGACTGAGCCACCCAGGCACCCCCGACCTGGAGGAGTTTTTAAAAGAGATGCCCATGTCAGGGATCCTACCGCACGGCTGTTACGTCAGAATTGTGGGTATATGACCCCAGGCATCAGTATTTTCTTTTCTCTTTTAAAAGTATTTTTTAGAGTTCCTATGCTTATAGTAATGAGTGGTTAAGGTTGGGAATCCCCCCGGTGGAGTACCTGACATTTTGTTGAGATGTTTGTGAATACTTGATTTCCAAGGAAGTTGAGAAGCATCCAAGATGAGACCGTTGAGTCTCCTTTTATCTGCTCAAGTTTGGTCTCAAAATGCTGTCGGTAGAGGAGGTGGTCACCACCTTACTGCTTTCTCTAGAAAGGCAGGTGCTTTTTCACCCAGGTGTTTTCTCTAGGTGGGGTCCAGCACATGGCCCTGTCCTCACTGAGCTTCTGCTCTAGTAAGGGTGGGGTGACAGGCTGTAAAACAGGCTGTGAACTGAATGGGCAGGTGGTCTAAGCCTGGGAGACTGAGAAGGAGCTAGAGATGGGAGTCACAGAGAAAGGACATTCTGGGCTTGAGGAATGGTGGAAATGAACTCCTAGAAGTGGAGAGGACTTGGAGGGTCGGATGGGAGTGGGCCGCCCAGAGAGTGGTAGGAAGTGGTTTGGGAGACCCATCTGGGGCCAGGCCACAGGGCCCAGAAGGCCATGCTAAGGGGTTTGGGTTTGGTACAGAGCCCAGCTGTGGTGGGGTTTTAAGCAGGCAGTGAGCTCCCCATCACCCACGTTGACATTTCAGCGGCTGCATAACCCTTTGGAGATGTGGCAGGTGAGAAGGGCCTTGAGGTTGGATGGCCTTATCCCCCCTTCTAGTCCTGAGAATCTGATTTTGGGTCAAGCAGGCAGAATAGAAAATAAAGCAGAATTGGTCAGTGCCGGCCACTCTGGCCCGTGTCAGCTCTCTTTTGTGCCGGCTGCATATTTTGCAACACTATCAGCCATCAGTGTGGCGGTGTTGCTGTACTGTCTGGGATTAGTTGGAAAGGTAAGACTTGAATCAGAGAGTTGTAATGACTTCCCAAAAGACTACGTGTTCAGTGCTCCTTTCTAGTTCAGGAAATTTACATGCTTTCAAGGAATTGAAAACGGTTTTTCTTTGCTTGATTTTAGGGAAATTGAAAATTGGGCCATCTATAAAAAGCACTTAGCAACTTTGATTAAAGCAAACCAACTGGCAAGAAATAAAAACAAAAACTTTGCAGGAAAGACCTTCTTTCCTCTCTCTTAAGGAAACTGACCTCTGGGGAAAGGGTGTATATTTGCTTGTGTAGACTGTCTTGATGATGACATTTCATACGTGCTTGCTGTGTTCTAGGAAGTTAGTGCTTACTCCGCCCTATAGTAGGGGCACTACTCTGATCCCTGGTACGTAGATGAGGAAACTGCTCCCTAGAGAGGAGAAATGACTTGCCCATGGTCACACCCAACTAGGAAATGGCATAGTTGATGTGCAAACCCACATCCCATCGCTGAGCTCTCGTTCACTGCCTCTGCACCATCTTAAGACTTCAAGCTAAGGACCCCTTGCTAAATGTGGATAAACTTAATTGCCTTTTTTTTTTTTTTTTTTAAACCCACTTGGCCCTGTGGCCTTGCTCCAGCTATTTAGTAACAACCATGGCCCTTTTGTTCTCTTCCTTTGATCTTTAATTTCTGATTCTGTTGTTGAAGCTCCTTGGGGCAATTTTAATTTTCTCTCCTGCTTCCTGAGGTTAATAGCAATGTTGGAAGGTCATTGCTGCTGGTCTGGTCTTACTCTGTAGCCCAGCGCTTCTCCCTGGTGGGGAGCATGCGCAGTTTCCTGCTCTCAGGTGCCAGCAGAAACTCGGGCAGCCCCGCCCCATTTGCAGAGTTGCTGGAGGAACCCTGGCTATCTCTCCCAAATTGGAATAAGGGGGAGGGAGCCGCAGGCTGGTGCAGGTAAGAGAGCCCGAGCTGTGTTTCTTCACAGCTAAAACTCAGCCTTTCTGCTTGTGACTTCAGCAGGAACGTGGGTGCTTCCTGCAAGAGTGAATGCCTCCACTTGGGAGTTAACTTGCACATATATAGGGGGCCAGAGCTCTCCCTGCTCTCTGAAGCCTCTTGTGGGCTGCTCTCTCCTTGTGTTGCTTGGAATTTCATTGTAAGGGAGCCATCTTGACTCTCTTCCTTTTATCCACTCTTTGAAGCTGGGCTTCCATTTAGACGGGTGGCAGCCTAGGGCTTCTCTCCTTGCTGGAGACTGGAGGTAGCAGTGGTGTTCCAGAGTCTACGAAGACAGGGCTCAGAGATGGGGGAGAGTTCTTTCTGCTTCAACTTTGCTTGTGTGCCTGACTTCTGTTTGTACAGTACTAATGTACCAACCTGTAAAATTGTTCAACAAGCAGAAGTGAATCCAGATACTTACTGTCTGTCGTGTGATATTAAAAGTCATCATTGATTCATATCGGAGAACTCTCACAAAGAGGTTTTATTGTCGTATTCTTTAGTGTTTTAGTATCATGGGGCAAAATGAAGACGTGTGTTGTCCTTTTGGGGAGAATAGTCTTGGCAGTTCTTTTTGTATGGTGAAAGTGGTGTTTTTTAATAATCATGAATTTTGAGACCTGGTGGGTATCTTCTGAAGCAGAATGAGCATGTACTAGTAGAAGTGATAATTATTGGAACTCTGTGGGATAGCAGGCATTGGTGGGAATTTTTAGGCATTCTTGGAGATATAAATGCAAATTCGTGGAGGTCGCTTAGGAAATGAGAACAGTAGAATTAGTCTATACAAAATTTGCTGTTTTCCCAGAAACTAGGGATTGGACCAGAGCCCTGGTATAGCTTGAACAGAAGTTATTTGTGTATGTCGATAAACGATTTGCACCATTCTGAAGCTTAACAGAAATATTTTTCAATAGGAAAAAACCTCTTGCCTTTGCAGCTCTTTATTTTCCACAGCGGTGACAAGCAGCGAGAGAATGTTTTTAATTGAAATCCCAGAACTTGATCTCAGCCAACTTTCAGTTGCTTCCCCTGTGCAGCATTTTGCCAGAGTTTCAAACAAGCCTGTACAAGAAAGGAAAAGAATGTGGTATGCACAGATACTAAAACACTGTGGAAACAACGCTGATATCTCTAGCTAATTTAGTCACTGTGTTTCTCTCCCCATTCCACAGAGGCTGAACAGAAGTGTAATTCATGCACTTTCTCTCCGCTCCCACATCTCTGATCTGGCCCTGTGCTGTGGGTTCTTCATCTGTGCGAGGGCCACCCTGGCTCACTTGCGCTATTCTGTCTGTGGCCTCAACTTTTTCTTTCTTGTTTTGCTGATTGTTTTTGTTAGAGAGTCTTTCGTGTATGACTCTTGGGCTGCAAGTAGTACAATGCTCATGAACCAAAAAAAAAAAGGAAGAAAGAAAGAAAGAAAAGGTGTCTATCTAAGGGTATAAGGGTACCTGAGAGGTACCCAAGGTAAGGTATTTTGTCAAGCCTCAGAAACACCCTGGGACTCATGACTTGGAACTTCATCAGGTTTCTCTGTAGGTGTCTCCTTTACCCCTTAATAAGCTCTTGCTTCATTTTTCTGTTCTTCTCTTCAATTAGACTGATCTACCTTCCCGAGCAGAGACTGGCTATCTACCACGGTCAGCATACATTTCTCCCTCTCCCAGGCTCAGCCAGGCAGAGGCTGGAATCTCTTAGTCCTTGTTGTAAATTGCAGGGAGAAGGACTGTGATTGGTTCCTAAGGGTCTGGTCCAGTAAACTGTGGCCACTGCAATGGGGTCCCATGCAGATATGGTGGCTGGAGGTGTGTCTTTTTTAATCAATTGATGGGAGTGAGACAATGTCTAGATAAGCGGAGGGGTTGCGGTATTTGCCAGGCAACTGAGTGGTGTTCTCCACAGTTGGATTTTATGCTTGTTTATTGAACTTCTTATTAATTGTCCCCCCCCCCCCCCCGCCCCGCCTGCATCACAACTACGGCTCCATCAGAACCAGAACTGAGTCAAAATGTGGTGAATATTTATATGCATGGTGTTGGACAGCGAAATATGGCAAAGCATTTGTGTCCAGTATACTTGTAGTGAATATTTGAGTGCCTACCGTATGCTAAGTCCTATTTCCAGTCCAATAGGAGACAACTAATACATGCCCCATTTTCATCCACACTTTCATTACCTCTTCCCAATTATAACCTTCCCCCTTTTTTTTTGTCTCACACTCACCCATTGTGTTCATTATAGTTAAGTGAGAAGTTATTTTGAAAGTCGGTTAGTGATGTTTGATTTAGGCCTTTCATGTCCTGTGGGGTGTGATTTAAAGAGTTAATGAGTTCAAAGAAACCTGACATAGGAAAGATTAGAGTAAGAAACGGCAAGCGTCTTTGCAGTAATATCCAAGGCTTAATGACTGGGTATAAGCTGCCCATCACTTTTCCCAAAGGCGTGCAGAGCAAAATTTCCCTGTAAGATGGAAAGCCTAGTATAGTTTTGGACCAGGTGATTGTAATCATGGGGCACATGATAATGTGCATGCAAGCTGATCTGAAATTCTTCTTGGAACTTTAATTATTCTTTTTGATCTAGGTGTACAAGCGATCAACTCCCAAGATATGTGATAAACATTCCTTGGCTTTTTGCTTTGGAAAACATGATGTGGATTTCCATGGATATAAGGCCATTTTTATACTTTCATTTTGGACTTGACGAAGACTTCTATGGTATCTGGAAAAATTAATGCATCTGGGAGGGTTTGTTTTAATTTGCATTCCTAATCCATTTTTAACTTTAATCCCCCTTTTCAAGTCTAATTCAAAATGTAAGCATGTTAGCTGAAGTCTATTAGAAATCGTATTAAAAATCTCTATGGGGTCTTTGGTGTATGTATGCTGAATTAACATTGATGCCAAGGTCCTTGCTATAAATTAATTTTCCAGCACAAAAAATGAGGACAGCTTGTAATTGTTCCTTCTGTTTCCAGCCCTCTTCATGTTATTCCTCTAGTATTGTTGTCTGTAAGGGGTTTTTAACCCAGTCCTGTCAAAAGGGATTGTAGCTTTGGACGTGGGTGATATTTCCACTATCCATTGGCGCTCCTGAAAGGATCTTGTTTTTTCCTGAGTTTGACATTCGTCTGTGTTGCTGTGATCTGTTTTCTTTCCTCTTTTTTTTTTTAAGATTTTTTTTTTAATGTTTTATTTATCTTTAAGACAGAGAGAGACAGAACATGAGTGGGGATGGGGCAGAGAGAGAGGGAGACATAGAATCAGGAGTAGGCTCCAGGCTCCGAGCCGTCAGCACAGAGCCCGACGTGGGGCTCAAACCCACAAACCGTGAGATTGTGACCTGAGCTGAAGTCGGACGCTCAACCGACTGAGCCACCCAGGCGCCCCTCTGTCATCTGTTTTCATTTCATGGTAAGCCTGATTTCTTCAGATGACTGACCATAAAGGTACATGTTACCAGTAGGAATTAGAGAGAGAAAAATAGGACTCCCTAATTATGGACTTCCTACCTCTCATGGCTATTTTTGTGGAGCCGGATCCCCTTGGTGTGGATTTCACACAGTCAGTATACTTTCTGTTTCTGAAAAAGGCACCCATCTTACCTCAAGCATTTATTCTTAAGTATTCTACAGAGAGAAAGAACTATTTATGGCGACATCTTGAGTTAACTATTTGGATTTAGGCTAAAAGTTAATTTAAGGAGCAAATACTTGTCTTTTCCGAAAACAGCATGCCTATACAGTGTGGTAGAATGTTGGGGAAATACTTCAGTGCTCTTCATTAATTTTCTAATGCAAGAAGAATACATGTGTATCACAGAAATCTTAGAATGAACAGACCCTCTCAAATTGCCTGCAATCCCACCAATCAAATGTAACCAGTCTTGGGGCGCCTGGGTGGCGCAGTCGGTTAAGCATCCGATTTCAGCCAGGTCACGATCTCACGGTCCGTGAGTTCGAGCCCCGCGTCGGGCTCTGGGCTGATGGCTCAGAGCCTGGAGCCTGTTTCCGATTCTGTGTCTCCCTCTCTCTCTGCCCCTCCCCCGTTCATGCTCTGTCTCTCTCTGTCCCAAAAACAAATAAACGTTGAAAAAAAAAATTTCAAATGTAACCAGTCTTATTCTTTTGGGATATGTTATTCTAGATATATATGTGTGCGTAAAGTTAAAATTTATATTGAAGCGTATACACTTCGCTCCTAGAATTTTCACTTCCTAATAAATCATGCATGTTGCCTTGTCTTGAAAACAAAAACCCCACTTGATTTTACACTGTCATTTTAAAGGTTTGCTTAGTATTTCGTTATAGGACATTATTTATGTAACTGTTTCCTTATTTGTGGTTATCTTGGGTGTTTCCAGTTTTTCACGTTTCAAACAATTCTGTGATGAACATCCTTATAGCTAACTCTTTGCCCACATGATTAATGATTTTCCTAGAAGTGCTTCCCAGATTTGAAATTGCTGAATCCAAGGTTTTTCTTGTTTTAAGTCACATTTAACCAAATTTTCCTCTGTTGAGAACTTCCCATCAGCTCTGGGCATGGTTGTGCTTTTGCTGTTGTGACTACAGCTGCTGCTGTTATTATTATGATTATTATTTAACATTCTGGTGGTTTCAGTTTTGACCGTGACTCCGTTTTCTTTCCTACCCACTTCTGTTGCGCCTGATTTGGGCCTTAGGCCATTGCCTTTAGGGAAAAAAAAATAACACAGCTGGTAGATATGTCATCTGTCTGAGTCTTCCTCAGCTGGGCTCCTGGGTGTAACTGATCTGATCCTCTTTGAGTATCCCTTCTGAGTGTTGTAAGTGTGCAGTGGTAATGAGTCATAGTGCCTCTCCGCACAGGAGGAGTGCTAAGTAAGTGTTTCCCTTGCAGACCAACCAGGCATCTCTGGGCTTCTAAGGCAGCTAGGCAATGCTGAATAATTAATTGGTGTCCAGGGAGATATTAATTGCTATGGTTGTATATTTTTTTGGGCTCACTGCCAATTACAGTTTGATTATTGAGAAATCCTTACCAAGGATAAAAATGTTTAGAAGTAAATGTATTGATGGCATAGATAGGCATTGGTTCTCAATATTAATATGGAGGGTAATTTGGCTTAATTTTGGGTGAGGCTTCACCATCTAGATGACTTTGATTTTAGGCATTAACCATGCACTTGTTGGCACTGTAAACTGTAATTAATTTAGCTTAAGTTATTCCTTTTGATATAAAAAGCTGCAGGATAGATGGTCATTAATCACATCAAGATTCCTTGTAGGGGTTTGGAAAGAACATTTGATTACTGTGTGTAGACAGAAGAAGTGACTGCTGTGCCTTGCCTTCTGGAATGAATGATACTAATTTTTAGAATTCTGGCCTCTGACTCTGAGGTGGCAGCTTGATTCTGAACCCTCAAGATGCCATTTACACAAACCTAGACCAGCAAAATGCTTTGTGTATATCACATGTTTTTTTTCTTTTTTGTTTGTTTTGTTTTGTTTTTAAAGTAAGCTCTTCACCCAACATGGGGCTTGAACTCATGACCCAGAGATCAAGAATCCCATGCTGTCCTGATTGAGTCAGCCCCCTGCCTTCCCCTTTTAAAAGTAAACTCCCCCTTTTAAAAGTAAACTCTACCCCTAACCTGGGGCTTGGGGTTTGGGGCTCGGGGCTCAAACTCATGACCCCGAGATCAAGAGTTGCATGCTCTACCGACCGAGCCAGCCAGGCACTCCAACATGTTGTGTTCTTTAATGTCTCGGTCACAGCATTGGGTGAAGAAAAAAGGGATTGACAAAAAGGTGCTGAACTTTAAAAAAAGGCATTCTGTCTATTGTACCAGCTAGGAACCCATCTGGAGCAGGTGCTGGCACTGCCCACTTTACTGGTCACGCTTATGCCTGGTATTTTCCTCCACCTCCTCGTGAAATGAAGGACTCATGGATTTATTGCCAGGTTTTGTAAGATACTGCTAAGCCTCCCATGATGATACATGTATCTGAAAAAGAGCTGTCTTGATTTGTTCCAATTAATAACATTATTAAGTATCACCATTTCGGATGCGTGTTACTGTTCATTCCTATTTGGAAATGTCACAATGATGGGTGTGTGTTATTTTGACCTCATGTGAAGGTTCCATGACAACAGTAAACATTCACATTGCAGGTTTTCATACGGCAGTAAATCTGGATGATGCAAGCAGCCTCAGCCTGCAAATAAAGATGTGTTGTGAAACGTCTCATGCCAGAAGAGACACTCATAGCTGGGACTGGCACATTCAAGGCCACTGATGGTGATGACAGAACTCTCCTTTTAGACTTGACATCAGATGGAGTTTGTGGCTCACTGGGTTCTTTGTGTTGCTTGGGTATGTCTTATTTCGGCCTCATTAGATTGGTTTGTACCACTGGTCCTAGGTGGTTCCTATTGTTTTCAAGGAATGTTTTTGCAGAATACTCTTGTTTTTTTTTTTTTTTTTTTTTTCTTTTCTCCTCTTACACTAATCCTCAGTTTAAAAACAGAGAGCAAATGCTGGCATTCAACATCATTGGTAAGGCTGAAAATACTTTACAATATGATTTCCAGTCAAGATTGTTACCTTTTCAAAATCTGATAATTCTATTTAGATACTTTTTTGCCCTAATTTTCATGGGATGATTTACTTTTCTTTCTTTCTTTTTTAAAATGTTTATTTATTTTTGAGAGAGATAGGGTGGGGAAAGGCAGAGAGAGAATCCCAAGCAGGCTCCCAGCTGTCAGCACAGAGCCCCACATGGGGCTCGATCTCATGAACCTTGAGATCATGAGACATCATGACCTGAGCCAAAATCAGGAGTCAGACGCTTAACTGACTGAACCACCTAGGCGCCCCTCTTTATTTCTTAAAAAAAATACATGGGGTCACCTGGCTGGCTCAGTTGGAAGAACATGCGATCTTGGTCTCAGTGTCCTAAGCTCCGACACTCAACTGACTGAACCACCTAGGCGCCCCTCTTTATTTCTTAAAAAAATACATGGGGTCACCTGGCTGGCTCAGTTGGAAGAACATGCGATCTTGGTCTCAGTGTCCTAAGCTCGAATTTCATGTTGGGTGTAGAGATTACTAAAAAATAATAAACAAACAAACAAACAAACTTAAAAAAAAAATGGGTCTCAGCTTTCACCAAAGTACAGCACAGTGTCAATGGCATGCTTTACAGGTATGGTGTCATGGAAATCATACATGATCTGGAGCCACCTGGGCCTGTTTAACATCTTAGTATCATTGTTTATTAATTGACCTTGGGCAGCTCTTGTCACCTCTGTAAATCTCCGCTTTTTTCACTGTTAGAAATCTTAAATTTTTTTCTAATGTTTACTTATTTTTTAGCAAGAGAGACAGAGTGCCAGAGAGGGAGGGGCAGAGAGAAAGTGAAACAGAATCCGAAGCAGGCTCCAGGCTCTGAGCTGTCAGCACAGAGCTGGATGCTGGTCTTGAACTCCTGAGCTGCGGGATCATGACCCGAGCTGAAGTTGGATGTTTAACCGATTGAGCCACTCAGGCTCCCGTTCACTGATAGAAATCCTTTATTCATGTGTATTAGGGATTGTGGCAGAAATTGCAGTGTTATTTCCATTCTCCTCCCATTTCCTTAACTCCAAATGGGACCGAACCCACCTCCCTCTAGACTTCTTATGAGAAATAGTGATTTGAGGGGCGCCTGGGTGGCGCAGTCGGTTAAGCGTCCGACTTCAGCCAGGTCATGATCTCGCGGTCCGCGAGTTCGAGCCCCGCGTCGGGCTCTGGGCTGATGGCTCGGAGCCTGGAGCCTGTTTCCGATTCTGTGTCTCCCTCTCTCTCTGCCCCTCCCCCGTTCATGCTCTGTCTCTCTCTGTCCCAAAAATAAATAAACGTTCAAAAAAAAAAAATTAAAAAAAAAAAAAAAGAAATAGTGATTTGATACTTGTGAGATACTCAGTAAATGTTAGTGATCATCAGTTTCTGTTAACCTCTGTAGTTGGAAATTAAGACTGTATGGAGAGATTCATGTTAGTTATATTAGGCTTTTTAAATGAATAAATGAAATAAATTTTGAGGTGTATTTCTCTAGGCAAGAAACTGGTAGGATTTTTGGATTTCAAAGCGTGAATGTAATTTTCATGAAATGAATAAAACAAAAGAAAAAATTTAGGTAAATCTGTTATCTACTAACTGCCAGACATTTATTTTATATATTTTACTAATACTGTATATGTCCAGGAAACTTTGGCTTCAGTTGATAGAAGGAGGCACAAATGCTCCAATATAAGACCTCAATGGGAGAAGGGTTGAAGAATGGGAGGTAGGAAGGAAGTCTTACTTTATTCATATTGTGTACCAGGAGCTGCACTATAGGTGTTTACCAGTGTCTTCTACTTAGGGTACTCTAAGGCTGACGTTAAGAAACGAATGGTGTGTTACTAACTCTTTCCAGTCCCTGAAATGGGTTTTGTTAGTATCCTTCTCTTTGCAGAAGGAGGAAGGAGGAACTTGGCTAAGGCAGTTTTACTTCCAGGCTGCAAGGGACTGGTCTGAGCTCACACAGTGGTGTTTGTTTCTGCCTCTGACCCTTAAGTAGCTTTGTGACCTCTCTAAGCCTTGGTTTCTTCACTTGTCAGTGGGTGGTTCCTTCTTCCTCCGGTCCTTAGGATTTCCTGGGATAACCCACTATTTCCCAAACTTGCCTGATCAAAAGAGTCACCCTAATGTACTTATTAAAATACTGGGCCCCATTCCAGAGTGACAGAATCAGAATTTCCGGGGATTCTGTGATTTTCTTTTATGGGGGTGGGGGTGGGGGCAAAAGGGAGAGAGAGAGAATTTTTTTTTTTTTCAGTCAAATTCACTAACATGCAGTGTCTACAGGGTGCTCTTGTCTTTAGGAGTAGATTCCCGTCATTCATCACTTAAATACAACAGCCAGTGCTCATCCCAACAAGTGTCCTCCTCAATGCCCTTCACCCATTTTTCCCACTCACCACCCCCCTCCCGGCCTGAATCCCTCACCCTTATCAACCCTCAGTTTGTTCTTTGTATTTAAG
This sequence comes from Herpailurus yagouaroundi, assembly GCF_014898765.1. NCBI lineage: Eukaryota > Metazoa > Chordata > Mammalia > Carnivora > Felidae > Herpailurus > Herpailurus yagouaroundi. The sequence goes on from NW_024412444.1 coordinate 3,272,479, forward strand.
AGTCTTACGGCTTGGTTCTCTCTCTCTGTATCTTATTTTTTCCTTCCTTTGCCTTATGGTGGTCATCTGTTAAGTTTCTCAAATTCCACATAATGAGTGAAATCATAGGATATCTGTCTTTTTCTGATTTATTTCACTTAGCATAATGCCCTCCAGTTGCATTCATGTCATTGTAAATGTCAGGATTTCATTCTTTTTCATTGCCAAGTAGTATGCCATTGTGTATATATACCCCATCTTCTTTATCCATTCATCCGTTGATGGACATTTGGGCTCTTTCCATAATTTGGCTATTGTTGATAGTGCTGTATAAACATTAGGGTGCATGTGCCCCTTTGAATCAGTGTTCTGTATCCTTTGGGATAAATTCCTTGTAGTATAATTGCTGGGTTGCAGGGTGATTCTATTTTTAATTTTTTGAGGAACCTCATACTATTTTCCAGGGTGGCTGCTGCACCAGTGTGCATTCCCACCAGCAGTGCAAAAGAGATCCTCTTTCTCTTCATCCTCATCAACATCTGTTGTTGCCGGAGTAGTTAATGTTAGCCATTCTGACAGGTGTGTGGTGTTATCTCATTGTGGCTTTGATTTGTATTTCCCTGATAAGCGATGTTGAGCATGTTTTCATGTGTCTGTTGGCCATCTGGATGTCTTCTTGGGAGAAGTGTCTATTCATGTCTTTTGCCCATTTCTTCACTGGATTATTTGTTTTTCGGGTGTTGAGTTTGGTAAGCTCTTTATAGATTTTTGATGCCTAACCCTTTATCTGATATGTCATTTGCAAATATCATGTCCCATTCCATCAGTTTCCTTTTAGTTTTGTTGATTGCTTCCTTTGCAGTGCAGAAGCTTTTTTTTTTATCTTGATGAGGTCCCAGTAGTTCATTTTTGCTTTTAATTCCCTTGCCTTTGGAGACGTGTTGAGTAAGAAGTTGCTGTGTTCGAGGTCAAAGAGGTAGCTGCTTGTGTTCTCCTGTAGGATTTTGATGGTTTTCTGTGTAACATTTAGGTCTTTCATCCATTTTGAATTTATTTTTGTCTATGGTATAAGAAAGGTCCAGTTTCATTCTTATGCATCTTGCCATCCAGTTCTCCCAGCACCATTTGCTAAAGAGACTGTCTTTTTTCCGTTGGATACTCTTTCCTGCTTTGTTGAGAGACAGAGAGTTTTAAGCAGGCTCCATGCTCAGTGCTGACCCCGATGCAGGGCCCGATCCTGTGACCCTGGGGTCATGATCCGAGCCAAAATCAAGACTTGGATGCTCAACAAACTGAGCCACCCAGTTGCCCCAGGGGATCCTGTGATTATTAAGTACCCCAGGTATGTCTTATGATTATTCTTCCTGGGAGACAACAAGAAAAGAGACATGTAAACACCATTAGTTAAGACTTATAAAAAAAAGTTAGCTGGTATAGTCATTATATTTATTGTAATGTTTTAGGTATGTTCTTTTAAGTTATGTTCTGTAAATTGTGTCTGTAGTCCTTGACCAACTCCTGAAAAAGAAACTAGAGAATGTGTCCAAATGTTGATAAACCAGTGAACTAAAATCTCTTACTGCTATTATTTTATTCTTGTTATTTTTCATTAAAAAGGTATGCTGTTTCCTTGCTTTTCTGGAGTATGGGCTATAATAACCAAGTTAATGAGTTTCTTCTCAACTACCCTAGCCTTTTGAGGTTTGAGAGCACCATGGATCGAGACTTTTTTTCCTCTAAGATAATTAAAGAAAAATAGCTTTGTAGTTAGGGTCACTGAATCCGGAGGGAGTTTACCCACTGGCTGCCCATCTGGCTGTGGCTGCAAATCTTCCTGTTATATGTTACATGATAATTAGATTGAGAATAACTATGTTAGTGACTCTAATTAAAGACAGTGTTTTCTATATAATGAGTAACTATAATGAGTTTTCATTATAAAGAGTCTGTTTAGAATAGTGTGTGTGTGTGTATCTTGTTGTCTGTCATAATCTTGTTATAACGGGTTACTGGTTACTGGTCACAAATTGAAACTGGAACAACATGGGTTTATATCAAAGTCTCAGCCTCCTAGGACTGTGCACATGGTTGCTGAATACTTTGAAGTTTGGTTGCCTTTGTCATCATTGGTTATGTTGTGCATTGTGCGTCACGTCTTCTGCTACATACTGGGAAAAAGTAACTCTGATGTTAAATATGTCGTATATACACGCATATGTCTGTAGGAAGCAAGGAGTACTTCCTGTCTCTTTACTTAACATTTTAATTTACTGGTTTTCAATGCTCTAGTGGTCTCGGCTCGTCTTATGTTTATTTTACTTCATCTTTATATCGTTTTAAAATTTGTTTTAATGATGCTATTGATTGTACTTCCCTAAGGTCTAGTTCAATGCTTGGCTGATGGTGGATGCTAGGGCCTGTCATATTGCCAGACTTAGAGCAGGAACTCAATAAATTATTTTTTGTCATGGAAATTGTTTGCCTTACTTTTTAAAGAACAAATCACTGTTTAAAAAATTTAAATGCCGGGGTCCCTGGCTGGCTCAGTCAACTAGGGTTTGGGTTGGAAATAGTGTTAAGGTTGGAATGTTCCAGCAAGTGCTTTGGTCTTTTGGGAAGTTGGTTCTCAAATATTGGTCCTTGGATCTGTGTTGGGTCTTATTCAGATGTCATTTTGTTGAAGTCGAGAGGCACAGGCTGTACTTCTGGTGTGTGTGTGTGTGTGTGTGTGTGTGTGTGTGTGTGTGTGTGTGTGTCCATGTTTGTGTGTATCAGAGGGCATATAGTGAGTTTTAAATGTCATTGGGAGCTGGGGACTGACCTAACATTGCCAACATTGCCAACTTTTATTTTTATATTTTTCCATGAACAGCACGAGATGGGTATTGGGATTATAACCTGTTGAAGACTAGAAAACTGTGTAAGGAACACTGCAGTGAACATCCATGTACACATATGAACATCCTCGTACTTACCCCTTGTGGACATACATCCTGCTCGTGCCTGTGGCGTCAGGTCAGCTGGTACCTCCTCTAGGAAGGCTTACCCGGCAGCTTGTTCCACATCCTCCTGCATCCCGTCCCCCCAGGTGAGGGGCCTGTTTTGTGCTTCGTTATGCACGACACATATCTTTATTAAAGTGTCTCTGCTTCCTCTTCTCCCACCCCCCTGGCCTAAGCCCATGAGCCCTATCAGAGTAGACATGGCTTCCCTCATACTTAATCCCATATGACACATCATAGATGGATGGATTTAAGGAATGTTAACTAAAAGCTAATCTCCACCTCTGACTTTGCCTTCTTTTCCTTCACTTACATATTTCGGAATCTATTCATCGCATGGGTATTTCATCTTGAGGTTACCATTTTTCTGGTTTTTCTTTTTCTCAGCTTGTTGTTTGAAATTCAGGGAGGTTATTTCTCATACTGTTCCACTGAGTTAAGAAATGCAAATGGGATGGTTTGAATTATTCAGAATGGTATTGTTTTATTGACAGTGTTTTACTAGGAAAGTGGGTAATAAAAGATTGTTTCATGCCAATGTGAGTTTATTAACTCTTCACACATTTTTGTTCTTTCTTCTCATAAAGTTTTATTGCAAGTTAGACATTAATCAGTCTGTTTTGTATGATGATTCAGAAGTTTTTGTAGTCAGTAAAAAATAATAAGTCTTATTTTTCTTATTACAAAAGTGATACAAGCTGATTGACAAAACTATAGTTATCTCATATGTTACTACCCAGTAAGGATCAGTGTGGACACATTGTTTCAGCATTTAAGAAAGCATACTCTTTATTATTATCCTATCAAGATGTTCCTCAGAAGAATTCCGTTGGTAAACAGTTTTTGAAAAAAGCTACATATGTTCTAGATAGCCTAAATACGCATTAGCTAGCATCTGACTGGGGAACTTGAAGTCCTGTCTCTCTTGTCCACTTTAGCCTTTATTAAAGTGTCAGGGAACCTAGTATTCCCTGGAGTTGGCTTTGAGAAACGCTGGTGTGGCAGTCTATTTCTTTTCAGTGTGTTTTAAACTATATGTAACGAGTACCCATAAACATACTGTTACTTACTTTTAAGCAAAAATGGGTTTATTCCTCAGGTACTGTTACCCAGCTTGCTTTTTTATTTTGTAATTCATCACCTCCTTTCTTGTCAATATACAATCTCCTACAATATAGTTTTTCATAGTGATGTAGGACTTTATTCTCTGGATTATTTTGTATGTTACTCAAACTGTCCTCCATTGTTGAAAATGCAGGTTTTCAAAAATGTGTGTGGACGACTCTGGAGCACAAATCTTTATTGTTTTCTTATTTCCGGCAATTGTAGTTGTCCCCTTATTTTACATGGATGCTAGCATGGATAGCTTGTTCCTCTTTCGTCCCTAAAGATAGATTTCTCAGTTTCATAGTTTAAATCCTAACTCACCGGTAATTTTGTTACTGATACTTGGCTCACCCCTTTGTTAGATTTTTCGTAGCAGTGTTGCAGTTCCCGCCTGACTTTTCTGGGCATTCAGTGTTCCGTTTAGCCGTTTCTGACCTTGTTTTGGTATGCACGCAAGGATTGTAAATTCAGTATAATTAAAAAAAAAATTTTTTTTAATGTGTCTTTATTTCTGAGAGAGAGGGAGAGAGAGAGAGAGAGACAGAGCGCAGGCTGGGGAGGAGCAGAGAGAAGGGGAGACAGAGAATCCGAAGCCGGCTCCAGGCTCTGAGCTGTCAGCAGAGTGTCCTATGTGGGGCTCGAACTCATGAACTGCGAGATTGTGACCTGAGCCGAAGTTGGATGCTTGACCGACTGAGCCACCCTGGCGCCCGAAGGGACTCTTGGTTCATTTTAATACTACCTTCATATGCAAGATGAAATTCAGACAAATGGTATTCCAGTATTTGCCGTGGAGTGACTTTGGTATACTACATACCTTTGTTGTATGGGAGATAGCGTTTGCCTATTCTGTCAATTCCGGGGCAAGCATTAACAAAATGGAGAGTCCGTCGGTGGTTTTTCTTGGCCCATGGTGCTACTCCTCTGTATCACGTGTGTTTGAAAGTTGTTTGGCATAAGTTTAGAATTTGTTGAAAGTCACCAGTGGTGTGCAAAAGTAGTCATCACGACAGCTCATTGGGTAGCTGAATAGCCAAGGAGACAGAGAATTATGACCCTGGACTGAAAGTATTGAGTATATTGCCAAGGCCAGAAGTGGAGGAGGGTCTGTGCTGATCCCAAACCCCCAGCCCCAACTGGACCTCTAAAAACACTAGCCACAAAGAGAGTTTTTGCCTTTTTGAATGGATGGGTCTTTCTCTTCTCCTTTCACACGTTTTCTGATAGGTATTAGATGATTGTTGTCATTGCTTAGTTAATTCTGCCATCTTACTCTGACCCAGTGCTAATTTAATCGCTGCCTCCTTCTATCAGGCCTGTATTATCTAGGTCAGTTGATAAGGGTGGTGGTTCCCAGTCTTTTAGAGTCTGTATTTCAAAAAAACTTTAGACACTCAGTATTAGCTAATACTACCTGTATTTTCCTGATCTGTTAGTTTTGGAAAACTACTATGAATCTAGTAATGCGTTTTCTATGTTACATATGTGTCTGTGTATGTAAATGTGTATATCTATATATAATACTTACATTTTAATTACTCTATTTATTTAGTATATGAATAATTCTTGGTGTGCAAATAGAATGTCACACCCCTTGGAATAACTCTCTTCTATCAGATTTGGTGACCCACAGTTTATGGAAGCGTTGGATTAGCATATCTCAAGCACTTTGGACAATCTTTATGCTTTCATGTTTCTTTTAGAATGGGGGGATTAAAGGCTTTTAGTTCTTTATAACTAGTATTTAATTTTTGAGGATTTTAAATCATCAAGAATATTATTTTAGCATTTTAAACTTTATCATCTGCATGTGTGTGTATGGGTTGAAGACTGTTGTGAATCAGTTTTCTGGTTTGTGGGTTCTAAAACTGATTTCGTTGATTTTAGAAAGTTCGTTTTCCCATTGCTACTTGAAAAACTTTATTTTCTTAACTTCTGTTCGTGGTAACTTACAGGATACATCCCATTTTTTTTCTTCTCAACTTAGCCACGTAGGGGTTCATTTGGACCTTAAGGGTGATGGTGGGTCTGTTGAATACTTTCATTGCTTGCCTTAGACATTTGCTTAGTTCCCGCTGTTTGCTCAACACTTCCCTTGGTTCGAGCTCTGGAGATGAAGAACACTGTTTTTCCTTTCTTCCCCCTCTATTTGAATACCTGGGGCTTTTGTAAAATTGTGGAGATGGCTTCTAGATGCTTAATGTAGCTCCTTAGACTGTAAGTCCCTTAAAGATTAGGAGCACTTTTTCCTAAGAAAACTGAAAGTTGACTCTTTCACATACAGTCAGGTGGCTGTCCTTTTACCTTGAGCCTGGGTAGTGGGACTTGTTTTCACAGTAATGAGAATGTGACTTCTCTAATTAACTGGGCACCTTTTATAAAAATTGGGTGTTGCTGATCTTAACAAGTGCTAGTCTGATGGCATGTTCTTCAAAAGATACAACATGTTATATTGAACTACTGGTGGCCTGAATGGTATAGTCCGTTGTTGGTACTGTATTATACAGGCTCTAATAATACATGCTAATGTTCAGTGTATGTGATGTTCATGTGTGATGTGCATTATCTTGTATTCAGTGTAGTGTAGCTATGCTTTTCTTAGGTAGGAGTAGGTACTTGGCAGTGAATAATGTATCATTGCCTGAGTTTCATAACAGGCTACCCACCACCACGTCCTTTGGAGGTCTCGATAGCCTTCAGACATTAGATTGAAGCTCAAGAAAGAACTCACGTAACATCCAGTTGGAAAATGTTGTGTCTTCGATGCCAGTGGTAGCCTGTGGTTAGGAGTTTTTAAATACCTTAACCAGACATAGAATGTTTATTTTTCTATCTTTTAAATTTTTCTTAAATTTTCTTTTTTTTTTTTTTTCTGTTTACTGTTTCTCGGAGAAATTGTGTGATCCTTTGAAGGCAAGGAAGTTAAAGAAATAGATTTAAGTTTCATGGTGTGCTGTAGTTTTTTCTATGTAGGAGAAGTTAAAAGTTTATGCATTTATTTCATGGAATTCAGAAGGCTGTGGTTTTATTTGTAGACGGTGATTTCATTGCCTCCCCCTGGCCCTGCCTCTGCCTTTTTTTTTCCCTGATGTAACCTACAGAGTTCTAATATATGCTTTATTTATTTTTTTTTTAAATTTTTTTTTCAACGTTTATTTATTTTTGGGACAGAGAGAGACAGAGCATGAACGGGCGAGGGGCAGAGAGAGAGGGAGACACAGAATCGGAAACAGGCTCCAGGCTCTGAGCCATCCGCCCAGAGCCCGACGCGGGGCTCGAACTCACGGACCGCGAGATCGTGACCTGGCTGAAGTCGGACACTTAACCGACTGCGCCACCCAGGCGCCCCTATATGCTTTATTTTTATAATTTTTTATGTTATTAAAGTAATACATGTTTTTTTTTTTGCAAAACCTTTTAATAAATCATAGGTATATAAAGAAGAAAACTGCATTTTATCTGTTATGTTCCTTTGTCCTTAACCTAAAATTCTGATTCTCCAGAGGTAACCAATTTGACATGTTTTTTTTCTCCATTTTTTCTACATAAATAAAATATGCGTACGATCTTTGGAATTTTTTTTTTTTTTTTTTTGTTAATCTAGATGGCAGATACGCTTATTTTATTCTTGTCTGAAAATCTTGCATCCAACTTAGACTGTCCTTAATCAATATTTTGTCGTAACTACACCTAGTATTTTATGTGTTTACACAGAAGCCTTTGACATTAACTAGTTACTCTGTTTTCTCCAATGACTAAGAAGTGACAAGTGGCATATTTCCCATTCTGAAATGTTTTTGGAGGAAGGGATGCAGAAGATCAGGTTGGAAACATTAAATAGCTGACTGGTTCCAGGGTGTTCAAGTTTTCTGTGTATCATCCAAAATATAGTTGGATGCCACCAAATCACAGTGGCATCACTATCATACAAGTTCATTTCTGTCTTATATAACGATCCGGCCCTAGAATAGTCCAGGGCTACTGTGGTTCTGTGGGAATGGGAACTTGGGTTCCACCCTATTTATTGCTTGGCCATTATGCTATTTTTCTTGGCATTCCTGTTAGTGGGGAAGGGACGAGGGGAGGGCAGGTCTCTTGTCTTCACACACATGTCTTGGAAATTACACACTTCACTTCTGCTCACATCTCATTCGCCAGACCTCGTTCATATGGCCATAACCAGATGCAGTGCTTTAATCAGGGCCACCAGATGCTCAGTTGAGAACTTGGAGCTAGGGGAGAATGCATTTTAGAAGGCACTTGAGGCTTTGCTGAAGAGTATGACTATCATTTTGCCTAAAAGGAAGCTTGAGACATAAACGCTTGTTTGAGATGAAGTGAAAATCCCATTGATGTACCAAATTCAAGTTGGAATAGTTTTCTATTTAAATATTTTCCTTGTTTTTATTGATTTATGTAGTTTGGCAAAAAAAAAAATGTGACGTGATTTCGCTAATAATGGGATCTTTGCATATGAATATTAGCTGCAGAATGGGGGTGAAGCAAGATTTTCTTAGGTAATGGAACTTCATAATATAGGGAGATTTGGAGTATAATAGTTCATTTCTCAGTCTAATGAAAGGTGGGCCCATTACAGTTCTAACCTTTATGTAAGTATAGCACAGTATCCTTATTAAGTTATTTTTGCATTAATTTATAGTTAGAAAATCTAAACAAACTATATTACCATACATTTGATTTTTAAATAGTATTATATATGAATGCACATATATATTCATTTACATACACACATCTACATTTACCACCTGTAGTTGTGTGAACGTTTGTCCCATAGATTTAAACTATTTCATAGCCTGAATTTGCTTCCCACATGATCTATGTTTGTTATAGAATGATGTTTCCAATACCTGTGAAATACCGTAAGTTAATAAGATCTGTTGTTGAATATTTAGGTTGTGTCTGAACTTCTGCTTTTACAAAGAATACTATAATAAGTATCTTTGTGTGTTTATAACATTACCTATTTGAATATTTCCTGAGACAGTATTGTTGCATGCAGAATTGCTTGGCGAAGGGATTCACACTTTTTTAAGGTTTTTGTTACACTGCATGTGAATACAAATTTCCTTATATTCTGCCCCCAATGGAGTTTTATCTTTTACTTAAGTATTTGTTAATTGAATAGCAAGATTACTTGCTTGATAGTTCAGTATTTTATCAGTCAGGAGATTGATTCAAATTGTCTTCAGTTTTTCTGTTTTTAAATTTTATCCCTTGGGGTGCCTGGGTGGCTCAGTCTGAGTGTCTGACTCTTTGATTTTGGCTCAGGTCATGATCCCAGGGTCATAGGATTGAGCCCCATGTTGGGCTCCACACTGTGCATGGAGCCTGCTTAAGATTCTTTATCTCAGTCTCCCACGTTCCCCCGCGGGCGTGCTCGCTTGGTTTCTCTCTAAAATAAACAAGATCTATAGTAAAAAAATTTTTATCCCAAACTTTGGAGCTATGTCCTTTCGTATTTGAAGGAAGTACTTTTTACGGTTCACCCATTTTGTGTGTTATTATGTGGTAGTATAGACAGAGTCTCTCTTTATTCTTCCACTCCAAGTGGTACAACTTACTTGTTCATATTGGTAATGAGTTTGCACTTACATACCTCATACTCTATGTTCTTTCATTGGCTCCCTGTTATATCTGGGGATAGGCAGCAGATGGCTCGGCGGTGGGGAGAGGTGGATGGTAGGCTTTACTTGGGCATGTATTCCTTTCTCTCATATGGTGACTTCAGGGTGTTAGTTGACCATCACCTTTAGATCCCTTTAATTTTTTTTAAAAGTTTATTTATTTTTGAGAGAGAAAGAGCGAGCACGAGCAGGGGAGGGGCAGAGAGAAGGAGACACAGAATCTGAAGCAGGCTCCAGGCTCTGAGCTGTCAGCACAGAGGCTGATACGGAGCTTGAACCCACGGACCGTGAGATCATGACCTGAGCCAAAGTCGGATGCTTAATCCACTGAGCCACCCAGGCTTCCTTAGATCGCTTTAATGTAATGTTTGGTTGGTGTCTTTTCTTCGTTTATCCTCCTCTTTTCATTCTTGTTCTTTTCCATATCTTTTCTACTAGAATCTCTCCCTCTCCCTCTCTCTCTCTCCCCCTTTCTCTTTTCTCTCACTCTTTTCCAGATTAGGAAACAATTCTGAAAGAATTCTTTTCTTCTTTCTTTCCGTAGACTGGGGAATTAAGACTGAAAAGCTTATTTCTTCCTGCTGAACAGGAAATATACTGGCCCCACTGGTTTATTTGGGGAGTCACATTTTACCAGATGCCCGTGGGCAATTCATGTATACACACAACCCAACATAAACCTTTGTTATTGTTGTGGGCGTCCTTTCCGCTTCTGTCTGAGGGTGCGAGACAGGGAGAGGGTTAGAAGAGTCCTGGAATGTATCATTTGTCTCACAACTGGATATTCTGGTGCCAGTGGTTAAAGCAACAACTCTCAAAGAAGATCTTTTGAAAAGTGTGAATACTAGTAGTTCCGTAATTGACACACTCTGCTTAAATGGGGTGGTCTTTCAGCAATACAATCTTAGAGCAAATTGCCAGCTTCCGTGGAATTCCAAATTTAAGTCTTTGTTATAATTGTTGCCAAGAATTACTTGTCTAGCAAGTGTTAAGTTCTTCCCTGCTATGACCCAACCCACTGGTAAAAGAGATACTCTGCATTCTTGAAGGCCATGTTTCACAATTCCTGTATTTTACCTCTTTTAGGCGAGAAGTTGCTAGTGCATCTTCTGCAGGAGTGGGTTTTTGGAAACACCATCTACTACTTGTTTAGGCAACACAAAATCCAAGTACAATAAAGATGATGTCATGAAATACTTGAAATCTTTTTTTTTTTTTAATGGCTTTTGTGGACTTGTGGGCTCATTAAAAAAAAAAAGTTTTATTTGTTTAAGTAATCTCTACACCCCATGGGGGGCTCGGACTCACGACCCTGAGATCAGGAGTCCTTGGCTCTTCAGAATGAGCCAGCCAGCCGTCCAATGAGCTCATTTAAAAAAAAAAATTTTTTTTAATGTTTTTATATTTGAAGGAGAGAAAGAGACAGAGTGTGAGTGGGGGAGGGGCAGAGAGAGAGAGAGGGAGACACAGAATCGGAAGCAGGCTCCCGTCTCTGAGCTGTCAGCACAGAGCCCGATGCAGGACTCGAACCCACGAACTGTGAGATCATGACCTGAGCCGAAGTTGGACGTTCAACCAGCTGAGCCACCCAGGCGCCCCTAATCAGCTCATTTTTAATAACTGCGTTTTAACCGTGCTCTTCTCATGAGTGTCCACTTCTAGACCTGGACTTCAACCATTTTAGTGGAGCTTGAGCCACTAGATGCCTGGGTGCCAGAGGCCAGCTCCAGCAGGTCCAGGGGTTCCCGAAGGATGAACGGCGTCGGCGAAAAAATGAAAATAAAACAAAACAAAAATAAAAATGGACACAGACAACAGCAGTGTGTTGAACTGGCCGATTTGTTGTAGCAAGCGTGGCATTATATTTGCTAGTGATTTCCTTGTAACGTACGGCATCTGTGTTTTTCCAACATTACCCAATTCTAAAATTGTTCCTTTGTATCATCACTCAATAAGGAATAACATGATTGTTTTCTCATAACATTCCCTCCTGCCCTTTGCTTATTGATGAATTTCTTTCATTGTTTTTATTATGTATCTATGTTTATCTATAATTTATAAAGTATTTGCTTTGTTGTTTTCACGAAAGGTCATTTCTCTCTCAACACCTCAAGTGGAACAGTTACAGGGACATGACCTCTTAGTTGTTTCCCTGATCCATTCGTGGTTTTGAAGAACAAAAGTGTTCGCCTGGGTCCGAGGTGCCAGGAAGGGGGCCAAGAGGGCCTTAGAAACCCACGCCTTATACATTCTCAGAGAGACAATGCACCTAGGAACCAATGAACCATTCTGTACTTTAACTGACTAGGTTCAATCATCATCTGGAATGCCTCCAGGGGGCCACGTGGGCCTAGGGGTCAGAGTGACCTGTGTCCGTAGCTACCCTCTTTAGTTACCAGAGTGGGGCTTTCGGATCCATATGTCTCTCCTTCGTTGGCCACCTTTGCTGGCAAATGCATGAGGCTGTCCTTCCTGCAACTAGAGGAGTCTCCGTGGGGAATGGCAAGGGCTAAACGTAAGGAACCTTATTTCCTTCCCTAATGGTTCCTTTCCCAGGGGGCCTGCTGAGGGCCGTTCCCCAACAGACAATATCCCAGGTACTTTTAAGGCCAAATTGCCTAAAAGCGGGAGTCCAAGAAGCTTCACTGTCGGGTGGCCACCTTGCGGTCGCCAATCCGTCCACAGCCCGGGCTTTGCCACTCAGGCTGGGTAGCTCGGCTTCCAGCAACTGGGATGTCAAATTGGGAAGAGAAACAGTTCTGTAATTTGCTGTCGCGGACGAGCAGATTGCTTGTGAGATGCACTTGTACGTTATCTGCCTGGAGTGGCTCAGTGCACATTTTTCTTGTCTTGTTTTTTTCTCTCACTTTTTTTCCCTCCCTTCTTTACCCCATCCCCAGTTTTTTTTTCCCAATTGGGGACAATCAGTCTTTTTTTTTTTTTTTTTAATTTTTTTTAACGTTTTATTTATTTTTGAGACAGGGAGAGACAAAGCATGAATGGGGGAGGGTCAGAGAGAGGGAGACACAGAATCTGAAACAGGCTCCAGGCTCTGAGCTGTCAGCACAGAGCCCGATGCAGGGCTGGAACTCACGAACCGTGAGATCATGACCTGAGCCGAAGTCGGATGCTCAACCGACTGAGCCACCCAGGTGCCCCAATAACTTATTTAAATATTTTAAAGCTGTAAGTCTGTATCTCTCCATCGTCTACCATTTTTGCTCAACCCAAACCCCTCCCCTCTGTTCTCTGTATTTATGAGTTTTGTTTGTTCATTTTTAGATTCCACATATAAGTGAAATCACATGGCATTTGTCTTTCTCTGACGTATTTCACAAAGCATAATACCATCTGGGTCCATCCACATTGTCACAAATAGCAAGATTTCATTCCTTTTTATGGCTGAGTAATCCTCCATTGCATATATATATTCCATATCTTCTTTATCCATTCATCTATTGTTGGACTTCGGCTGCTTCCATATCTTGGCTATTATAAATAATATTGCAATGACCTAAACAAATGGGACTACATCAAACTGGAAAGCTTTTGGGTGGTGAAGGAAATCATCAACAAATCAAAAAGGCAACCCTACTGAGGGGGAGAAGATATTTGTAAAGCTTACATCCACAAAGGAGTTAATATCCAAAATATATAATGAACTTACAGAGACAGAGAGAGAGGCAGACAGAGGACCCAAAGCGGGTTCTGTGCTGACAGCAGGGGGCCCTATGTGATGCTCGAACTCATAAACCGTGAAATCATGTTCTGAGCAGGAGTTGGATGCTCCACTGACTGAGCAGCAAGGTGCCTCAGTATCATTCAGTCTTAATGGGATGGTCAACCAGGGTTCTGTGTCTAGCAAAAGAACATGAAATTTAAGCCAATCAGACACACTCTTCCTGAAGTTGAATATGGAACTGAGTATTGTCAAAACTATTCACTAACATGTAAGAAAAAACGACTAGCTCCTGGTACCTTGATCTTTTTGTTTTTGTTTCTGTTTTGTTTTTATTTATTTTTGAGAGAGAGCGTGAACAGGGGAGGGACAGAGAGAGGGAGACAGAGGATCTGAAGCAGGCTCTGTGCTGATAGCAACCAGCCCACTGAGGGGCTCGAGCTCATGAACCACAAAATCATGACCTGAGCTGAAATCTGATGCTCATTTGAGCCACCTAGGTGTCCGTCGTGCATTGATCTTTAGGGTTATTTTGGTTCCCATCCTTTCTAAGGCTGTTTCTTCAGCTTTTTCTTTTATTTGTGGGCACATAATAAACATCTTTTTCTGTTTTAAGTTAGCTGGAGTTGGTTTCTGTTGCTAACAAAAAGCCTATCTGAAATGTTCGTGGTGGTTCAAGAGAAGCTTGTACCCAAGGGTATTTTCTCCAAGGACCAGGATCAAACTCACATTAATTCACCTCACAGAGAATGACACACAAATTAGAATGATCATCTATGGATTTATTAAAAAACAAACAAACAAACCCTCAACCATCAGGATAGAATGCCTGTTGTAGCATTTAAAAAAATTTTTTTTTTCAACGTTTATTTATTTTTTGGGACAGAGAGAGACAGAGCATGAATGGGGGAGGGGCAGAGAGAGAGAGAGAAACAGAATCAGAAACAGGCTCCAGGCTCTGAGCCATCAGCCCAGAGCCTGACGTGGGGCTCGAACTCACGGACCATGAGATCGTGACCTGGCTGAAGTCGGATGCTTAACCGACTGCGCCACCCAGGCGCCCTGTTGTAGCATTTTAATGTGTTCATTTTTTGTTGGCAAGCCAGCGTAGGCAGTCAGGATTTTCTCAAACAGAAGATGAGTTGGTGAGTTAGTTGTATGATCCATGAGTGAAACAGGATCTTCTCTTGACAGTGCTTGGCTGGGTGCTGCTAACCTATGGTACTTTGTTTTGCTTGGTTTCCATAGGTCCTCATGACTTTTTGACGACTATCTACTTAGGTGAGGGCAAGAATTTTGAGTTTCCTCTGTCACCTAGGTCACTTACTAGAAAAAGTACTCAGATAAATTCAGACACCAGGAGGTGAGGTCCTCTGCCGTAAGTTTGAGAAAGTGTTCTCTTGCATACATAGACTTAAGGCTAAATACAGTCATTTAATGAGTTTACGACACATGTGAAATGGGCTACTTTTTTTTTTTTTCAACGTTTATTTATTTTTGGGACAGAGAGAGACAGAGCATGAACAGGCGAGGGGCAGAGAGAGAGGGAGACACAGAATCGGAAACAGGATCCAGGCTCGGAGCCATCAGCCCAGAGCCCGACGCGGGGCTCGAACTCACGGACCGCGAGATCGTGACCTGGCTGAAGTCGGACGCTTAACCGACTGCGCCACCCAGGCGCCCCGTGAAATGGGCTACTTATATGCTGGTCCTAACTTCCTGGGGTTACAACCAGACCACCTGGATTAGAATTTAGGTGCCTCTGAATTTTTCGGTACACATTAGACAACCTCATGTTCATACTGTAAAATGGCCTTTCACAGCCATTGACCAAGAGGAACAGCTTTATTCCTTGTCTCCTTTCCCCACTTCTTCTTAGTTCTTGGAGGAAGCCTGATAATAGAACACTCTAGATTACAGGTTGGTCAGAGGACCCAGCTTTCCCAGAAAATAGCTAGTCTTGGATTTCCCCAGATGTTTTATATTATGTGTCTGAATCTGTTGAGTCTAAGGAAAAGTTGATACTACTCATGTTTATTTTCTTTGCTGTTACCTTCCCTTTCCTCTGGATTTCTCTGTTGGGTTTACCTGGTTTGTCTGATTTTAGTCTCCCCTTTCAAGTAGTTTTGTTAATAGGATCCGAATAGTTTCCCCAAGGAGTTACTTTGATTATAGTATTCCCACGCTCAAGAATACAGAGTGACTCCCCATTTTCTACGGAGGGGCATCATACCATAGTGGTTAAGAGCACAGGCTCTGGACCTTGACTACCTGAGTTGACCAGATGTTCCTTTAGGTAACTGACCCTCTCAGTAATTTTTTCATCTATGAAATTAGAAATAATAACTGGTACTCATGTGGCTATTGAAAGAATTCAGTGAGGGTTTTGAATCTTATTCTTCGTCTTGACTCCTCTTCCTGGATGGCGTAATGAGATCTATGCATATGGTTGGTGTTCAATCGGTAGTCATAGGTTCTCAAAGTAGCCAGCTTGCTTTCATCTCTCAGGTTATGTCAGTTACCACTTGTTGACCATCTGGGATGTACCATGTACTGTGGTAAGTTTTGTTACCGTATCATGAAATTGTCTGCAACCGCTGTCAGCTGTGGCACTGTTAGGCTCCATTTTCTCCATGGGGAAGATGTGTCTTCAAAGGTTAAGGCCCAAAGTCAAACTGGTTAGCGGGTAAGGTAGTAGAGAACAGATCCCCAGTGCGACCTGCCATTTCCAAGACAGAGCTCTCTGCTTCTCTTTTTACTCCTGGACTCTGAAGTTCCGAAGCATAAGGTCGTGATCGTTGGGCTAGTAGTGTGTCTTTTTTTGAGTTTTCAGTTTTTGGTTGGCTTGTTGCATGCATGTGTTATTTTTCCAATTAATGTAAATGCTTTCGCAGAGATTTTCAACTACTTAGGAAAAAAAAAAGACATGATCTCGTGGAATAACTTCTTCTCCATTAACAGCACAAACAACTTTTAAGTACTTTTAAATAATTTTTTAAATTGACTATTATTACTGAATCATTTTCAAGCAGCATCACTGGTACATCCTGGCAGATCTCATAACATTCCAGTGTCTTTAAAAAAACAGGATCATTCTGGATAATCGTTTTGTAGATAGAGAAGTGAAGACAGAAGGTTGTTTATCGGCTTGCCAAAGGCCACCTGGTAAATTAACAACAAAACTGGAATTAAAACCCAACCTCCCCAAATCCTTCTGTGCAGTTTCCACGCTGAGATCATCTTGTCCTTTAAGACAAGAAAGTGATTTCAAATTTATGTGTGTTGCTTCCTGGGGGACTGTTGGGAATGGTATTTGGGAGGAATGGACACATCTGCCAGGCAGTATCAGACTGTTGTATGTGGAGGGTAGTGGTGAAAAAAAGAAGGTTGAAGGAAACGAAAAATTGGTTTCTTCCACAACTACTAGATACTTGGGTGTGCTTGGTATTTGTAATCTTGACTTAAGGTTTGAGAGGAACCTGCTCTTCTTTGCTGCTGCTGTACCTTTCCTGGCTCACATCTGCCTGAACCTTCCTGCCTGAGTCCTAGCCATAGTTGTGATCTCAGTGTGTCAGACTCTTCCTTGGGGAATGCGTAGTCACTACTCTGATCCTTGGTCATTTGACTTCGATCATGTTCTTTAGAAATTTCCTCCAAAATCTCACTCCAGTTTCTCCCTCCCTGTTTTGGTCACCAAAAGGTCAAAGGTTGACTTTTAATCTTTGCTGTTGACTGGGCTGCCTCAGACATACTTCTCTTGTTGGTGGAGTCTCGGTCATCAAAATCTTTGGATTGAATACATTCTAGTGCAGGTACACAACATTTGAAATGTTCCCAAAAGTTCATGTCCACATGGAGAACCTCTTAGGAGGGGGGGTTTCCTTTACATCTTGCTTCCTACCTACATAAATACCATACATTTTTCACCTGATGATTCTATACCACCCATTGGCATTTGAATAATTAATTCTTTAATTATTCCACTTTTAAGAGTGGAGAGTGCCTGGGGGCAAGTTCCTGAGGTAGGAGCTTACTAAAATCTTTGTTGGGTAAATTAATATTTTAATGACCACACGCCAGTGTGCAAGGTGTGGGAGGCTTTGAGTGAAAGGGAGAGAATGAGAGAGTAGGAAGATGAACCTAGCCCTCAGGGAGCTTCCAGTTCAGAGGAAGAGAAAAGTGGTGAATGATAACATTTATTACAGGATTGAGTGACCTGAGGGTATTTTCAGGTCAAGGAAATGGCTGAGTCCTTGACATAGAATAAGGAGTGATTGATTTCATCTGGGCAGGAGGAAGATGAGGTAGACCTCACAGAGGAGGTGACATTTAATTTGGCCTTGAAAGACAAACTGGTTTAGTGTGGCAGGGAATGTGCCAAGACAAGGCAAATTACAGTTATGTTCAGGTAGCCCTGGAACACTCATATGCCATCTCTCCAGTCAGGGTGGTAGGAACATTACAGGATTGCAAACTGGGTGATCTGAGTTTGCTCCTGCGCATCTGTGGGACCTTGCTCACTGCTCTGGACTTTAGTTGACATGTCACAGAAAAGTGTTGCACATGACCTTGAGTGACTCTTTCCTCCCTAAAATTCTCAAATTTTAAAATTCTATGGATGTCACTTTGACCTTGATCACTTGCTCACATGAGCAGTGTGCTTTTGTGTCGTTACCTTTCTCTCTGGGAACCACAGGAGATGTCATTGTCTTCTCTGTGGCCTGTTCACTGGGGGCATGGTGTAGGGTCTTTCTGGCTTTAGTTTAATAGGTAAGGGGCTCCTCTCCTGGCTGTCTCAGTTGGTAGAGGATGTGATTTTTGATCTCAGGGCCATGAGTTCAAGTCCCACGTTGGGCGTGAAGCCTACTTTAAAAGAAGAAATCAGTGAGCTGTGTGCTCCTGTCACAGAGTACGTGGTGGATCATTTGAGCTCTGGTTGGATCACTCCAGTCACAGAGCCCGGGACTTTGTCAGGTTGGGTTGGGCCCACTTGATTTGGGGGAATACTGATGGCAAGCAACCACATTTGTAAAAGCTTTGGTCTTTACCACTTCCTACATGTGGATTTGAGAACCCTGGGCCTCTTGATCTGCACCTGTTGAAAGACCTTCTTGTACATGAATTCCTAAGAGAGATGTCAAGTTACGGGGAAAGTGGAAGCTGGGATATGAAAAAAGGATAAGGCAGAAATTGAGGCAAAAATGCAAATTGGATTTGCAAAGGGTATTAGTGGCCTTTGCAGATCTAAAGTCAGTTTGTGTTAATTATATCATGTTCTGAGAACAGTCGATGTCCTGGGTGTAATTTTGTTTTCTCATGAAATAGCCACACCTCTGCTTTTTCTCCACTGGTAAAAGAAATGACCAAACTGAGAAGTTTGGTCATTTGGTGATTCTGATATTGCTTAGAGTTATAAAATCCTGTGAATTTCTTTTAGTGAAGATAGGAGCAGGGGTGAGTAAATAACAGAAAAATTGGTATGGGAGAAACATTTCCTTTTTGTTAAAGTATTTTTAGCCACCCCCTCAAAAGAAGTAATACACTTTAACATTAAAATCTCCCCCTTAGCATTCATCTGTTTTTCTGGCCATCTAGAAGTAGCAATCTTGGATTTATCTCTTCTCCAGTTTTGGCCCTCAAGGAGTTTGCTCTTCAGGTGGAAAAGAGGAATGACAGTGATGAGCTTTTAGGTTGTTAAAAAAAAAAAAAAAGAAGGTCACTGGTTACTTACCTTTTCTACTATGTGGCTTCCTTTGTCTGCTCTAGGAAGGAAATGTTCAATATATACAACAGTGAATTGCAGGGTTTGTGTGCGTGTCTGATTTTAGTGTGGTTTAAGTCCTCATTTATGATGGCAGGCATCTGTTTGTGATGTAGTGGCAGGTACTTTTTTTGTTTATTCATGAAGTACTTGCTGACTGTGAACTTTGCATTTAAGATTTGCAAATTGTGGGAATCCAAAGAAATAGATTGATCTTTATGTAGAGGAAAAATAGGAATAATGATAATCAGGTACCATTTATTTACTGAGTCCTTAATGTTTGCCCGTTAAGAGATTTAGATAAATGATTTATGCATTCAGCAAATATTTATTATCTACCTATTATGTGCCAGGCATTGTTGTACATACTGAGTGTATAGCCGTGAACAAGACTCAATCTCAGCTTTTTTAGAGATTAGGATACAGAAGAAGTGCTAAAATCAGACCCAGAGTCATTTTACTTCCCATAAAAATGTAGAAGATGAAAATGATGTGGCTTTGTTAAAATGTGTCCCTGGACACGAGTACTGTCTTAAACTTTTTTTTTTTTTTCTTTTAAGTTTGGGAGGTTCCAACTCTTCCTTTGAATTTTACCGTCAGTGCAGTGGCTTTGCACTCCATTAGAGAAAAATCACAGCCGTTTCTTCCCTACCTTTATGGCTGTGATGGGTTAGCAAAGGACCGTCTCTCTGTGATCTGTGGTTGTCAACCATTCATCAGTTTCTCAAAAGTGGGGTGTGTGATACTTGCTTTTATGACATGGGCATTTGATGTGCTGGTCCTTCCACCCCATCTGTTTTAAAGACCCTTGTTTTGGGACCATTCAACAATATTTCTTTTTCATGATTGCCTTGCCAACACATAGCTCTCTTTCTGTGTTACCGCTTCCCAGTCTCTGATGTTTTCACTGAATTGTGCCAAGGGGAGGCTCTCCTAAGAGGGGAGGGGTGAAGTTGAATGTATACACCTTAGCCCACAATGGCACACCATAGGGCACTGACTACTTATTACTAGGGTGATAACAGTAGCAATAAAAACAACCATTTCTACTACAATAATTACTACAATCTGGGTTTTTAAGGGAATTTTAATTGTTTTTTTTTTTACAAGATTTTTTTATTGCCCAGACAAGCCAGTGGCTGATCTCACATTGGAGAGATCCTTAGGAATGATCAGGGGGAAAGTTGAAGGGAGAGGAGAGACGGTAATAAGAGGTCTGGAGTCCATCAGACCCAGTTATGTTATTTGTTAGCGAAGATTTGTGATGTCTTCAAGGGCTGGTTTCATCATCTGTAAAATGGGAATAATAGTAATAATAACAACCATAAAATGATGTTGACTTTTGTATGTGCCGGTGCTAGGCATTTTATGTAAATTATCTTCTTCCAAGATTTTAACTCCCCTTTGAGTTGTAGGAGTCATGATTATTTCCTTTTTTTAGTTTTATTTTTTTAACTTTACATCCAAATTAGCATATAGTGCAACAATGATTTCAGGAGTAGATTCCTGCATGCCCCTGACCCATTTAGCCCATCCCCCCTCCCGCACCCCCTCCAGTAACCCTCTGTTTGTTCTCCATATTTATGAGTCCCTTCTGCTTTGTCACCCTCCCTGTTTTTATATTACTTTTGTTTCCCTTCCCTTATGTTCATCTGTCTTGTCTCTTAAAGTCCTCATATGAGTGAAGTCATATGATTTTTGTCTTTCTCTGACTAATTTCACTTAGCATAATACCCTTCACTTCCATCCACGTAGTTGCAAATGGCAAGATTTCATTCTTTTTGATTGCCGAGTAATACTCCATTGTATATTTATACACCACATTTTCTGTATCGATTCATCCATCGATGGACACTTGGGCTCTTTCCATACTTTGGCTATTGTTGACAGTGCTGCTATAAACATGGGGGTGCATGTGTCCCTTCGAAACAGCACACCTGTATCCTGTGGATAAATGCCTAGTAGTGCAACTGCTGGGTCATAGGGTAGTTCTGTTTTTAGTTTTTGAGGAATCTCCATACTGTTTTTCAGAGTGGCTGCACCAGCTTACATTCCCAATGATTATTTCCAATTCACAGATGACTCTGAGCCCAGAGAGGTTAAGCACTTCGCCTGTAGACACACAGCTGGCATGGAGAGGAACTGGGATGGGGACAATAGGCAGTCTAGTTGCCCACGGTTATTAGAACATGTGAAGCTTTGAGTACGATGTCCCTTAGTGCCTTGTAATATTTATTCAGACTCCGAAAACATGATCACAAGCTGGGGTTTACTCACCAAGGAGACCTGCTTCTTCCCTCACAGAGGTGGTTGTGACTTCTGTTTGCACAGCATCTTGATTCCTCTCTCAAAATTCTGTCTGCTGCAGTTGGAGGTGGTTCTGCTAGTCCCTAGTCCTTAAAACAAATGCAGAATGATTGCTTTTTGGGGGTGTAGCTGTCAAGTCTGGGACTCCCAGTGAACTTAAATTGCTTCTATTCTTTCTCTGCTTCCTTCTTGATTTCTGGCTTAACATCAGCAAGTTGAGAAAATTTCAGCAAGGTTTCAGCCAAATCTCCAGTGCATTGGTGAGCTGACTCACCCCCAGTTAGGCTGTGGGTCTGCCTGGTGGGGATACTTTTGTTTACTGAGGAGGTGGTTTTTTTGTTTTGTTTTGTTTTTTGTTTTGTTTTTGTTTTGTTTTGTTTTGTTTTTTTGTTTTGTTTTGTTTTTTAGTTTTATTAAGGTGGTTTGATGGCCTGGAAGTCATTCTAAAGCGAGATCTGTATAAACCTTGATCATAACCACCTCCAGCGGGGGGCAGGTGAAAGCTACCCAGATAGGGTGAATGATGAACGTTGGAGGAGGGACCTAACCAGTAGGAAAAACAGTTCCCACCCCTTGCTTCTCCCTCCACTGCCCACCTGTTACATAGATACATTGGAGGCAGGTTCTGGTCAGAGATGGTCATTAAATCAATGCAGGCAGTCTTCGGGCTGTGATGAGGGGCATGGCTCTGAGCTGTTTGGAAACAGGATGACAGCCTTGAAGCAAAGTGCAATATTTAAAATGTCACAAAAGTAATGTGCAATCATGGGAGGAAACCTATCCATTTTGTCTCTGGTCTGATTTGTCCTTTACTTTTATTTCTTCCTTTTAATCTTGGGGTATAATAAACCCTTATTTGAGAACCAGAAAGAATGATAATTTATTGTTTTCTTTATTTGAGCAACTGAAAAATGGACCTACATTCTTGCATCCAAACTGTTGACATGAAGCCTGAAGGTTCTGTTAGGTAAAGATTTCATCCAGAGCCAGAGAGGTTTTGTGATGTTCCATGGACTTACTTTGTTAGGGTCTGTGATAGTCTTAGAAGTTATCAGGTTGTTTTTGATGACAATAAAGCTTCTCAACATTAGTTAACTGAGAAATCCAGTTGACTCTTTTGGTGGGAAAGTATTTTTCGACCTTACTGATTCCATGCCTGGGAGCTAAGGCACTTTCTCCAAGGATGAGGCATGCTCTCTGCAGCTAGATGCAAGCTGGGTTGGTCTCTGGGGAACTTGTCCCCATAGGTAGACGTTGAGAAAAACACATTAAAATATCTGCAGGCTGTTGAGAGCTGCTCATACTTAGAGGGACGCTGCCAGTGTTTGTGTCTCTGCTTTAATTTCTAGTGTTACTCATCTCAGTTAAGTGTTGGTATGAGCTGTTGAACTGTGAAGGGTTCCATTTCTTTTGCGGAATAAATTAATTCATATCAGTGACTATGTCAAAGGTGACTTAATATATATATAAAGGTGTTTTCAAAGACCTCTCCAAGAGCATTTTATATAGATTCCATAGGGGCTGTTGTCCCATAGGTGAGATCACAAAGTGTGTCTATCATGGCTTGGAGTTTGGACTTTGACCAATGTTTGATTCCCAGCTCAATCTTGGATAAGATATTTTGTTTGGGTTTAACTTTATTATTATTTTTTTTTTATTAAAAAATTTTTTTTCAACGTTTTTATTTATTTTTGGGACAGAGAGAGACAGAGCATGAACGGGGGAGGGGCAGAGAGAGAGGGAGACACAGAATCGGAAACAGGCTCCAGGCTCCGAGCCATCAGCCCAGAGCCTGACGCGGGGCTCGAACTCACAGACCGCGAGATCGTGACCTGGCTGAGGTCGGACGCCCAACCGACTGCGCCACCCAGGCGCCCCTAACTTTATTTTTATTAAAGTCAAAGTAATACATGTAGATCATTTTAAGAAGCTCAAAAAGTACTTAGATTTATAAAAAAACATATGAGTTCCCAGCATCACCCTTCCCACCTTCTGATAGTACCCCTTAGAGGGGGACTGTATTTAACCCTATAACCTGTTTCTTCTCACACTCCTCTCCAGAGTTAGAAATCATGTTTGTGTTTCTATTTCTTGCAGTTTGAAATGTGGACATTATCTGTCATTACCTATTATTTTCCCTAGTAAGGAAGGTGAGGATTTAGTATTCTTATTCCACCTAAAACTCATTTTCATTCCTCTGCCCTCTTAAGATCTGCATATCAGCATTTTTGGATAAACATTCACAGCTGAGCCACATAGTATACTATAATTGTATTGCTTTTTAAGACCTTAATGATATTAGCCTTTCCTTTTTCCACTGCTTAATTTTTTGTGTGCCCAACTCCAAAGTGTCCCCAAACTTTCAGCAGAACTGAAAAATGCTCCCACCAGAC
Source organism: Herpailurus yagouaroundi (assembly GCF_014898765.1). Lineage (NCBI taxonomy): Eukaryota > Metazoa > Chordata > Mammalia > Carnivora > Felidae > Herpailurus > Herpailurus yagouaroundi. The sequence goes on from NW_024412444.1 coordinate 3,296,352, forward strand.
CCAAACCAATCAAAGAATCCATCCGTTCCTTTTTTTTTTAAATTAAAGTTTATATATTTATTTTTGAGAGAGAGCACAAGCAGGGGGACAGAGAGAGAGAGAGAGAGAGGGAGACACAGAATCCAAAGCAGGTTCCAGGCTCCGAGCTGTCAGCACAGAGCCTGACGTGGGGCTTGAACTCACAAACTACGAGATCATGACCTGAGCTGAAGTCAGATGCTCAACCTACTGAGCCACCCAGGAGCCCCCATCAATTCCTTTTTTAAACACAGTCCTCTCTTAGGTTGTTTTCCATCCTGCTCTAAGCTGGACTGGGTTCTTTTTGTGTCCATTCCACAGTTGACATTCTGGAATTTCCCTTCATAATATCCTTGCAAGGGAAAATGTTTTATCCCTTCCCTAACACACTTCATCTGTGGAGTGGGCATAGTGTTATGTATCTCAAGGGGTTAGTGGGAGAATTGAATAGGCTAATACTGTAAGACAGTGGCATGAAGGAAGATTTCAGTGAATTTTAGTTACTGTTACTCTTTATCTTTTTTCCTCTTCCTCGTCATGTTATATTATGATCACAAATCTGTAATGCATTTTTAAGAATCAGGAAGTAGTAGAGCTGGAGAAGTGAGACATAATCCTTCATTTCACAGTGAGATGCAGAGGAGATGTGCTTTTCCCTAGGTCACAGGACCAGTCTGAACAGATTGGGAGAAGGATGCCTGGGTGACTCAGTCCATCAACTGTCAGATTCTTGATTTTGGTTCCGGCCATGATCTCATGGTTCATGAGTTCCAGCCCCATATTGGGCTCTACACTGCTGGTGGGGAGCCTGCTTGCCATTCTCTTTCTCCCTCTCTCTGCCCCTTCTCTACTTTCTATCTCTCTGGCAAAACAAATAAAAAAAAAAGACAAGGAAAAAAAAGAACAGAGGATGGAGAGGGAGAGGCAGCTCTGGGTCCTTGCACAATTAACTGAAATCATAGTCTTTTGGTGATACAGCCTCAGGAGCCCATAGGGTTTTTTGTTTTGTTTTTTATTATTTAACATCATAGTCATTTCTTCTCCCCTTTCCCAATTTCTTTCTTTAAAACACACACACACACACACACACACACACACACACACACACACACACA
>NW_024412444.1:3297494-3393169 GCF_014898765.1 Herpailurus yagouaroundi
ACACACACACACACACACACACACACACACACACACACACACACACACACCAGCTTTATGGAGATATAATTCAAATAAATATACCATTTACCCACTTAAAATTTATATTTCATTAGTTCTAATGTATTCAGAGAACTGTATAAAATCTAACTTAACATTTTCATCACCTCACAAAGAAAGCCTTTACCTGTTGATGATTATTTCCCTAACCACCAGCCCTAGGCAAATACAGATCAACTTTCTGTTCGTGTAGATTTGCTTGTTCCAGAGATTTCATATCATTGGGACCTACAGTATGAACTTCTTTGTGAATAGCTTCTTTTACTTGGCATAATGTTAGGAGATTCATCCATGTTACAGTATGTATGAATACTCCATTCCTTTTGATGGCTAACTAATATTCCATAGTAGAGATACACATTTGGTTTATACATTCATCAGGTGGTGGACATTGGGTTGTTTCCACTTTAGGACCATTATGAGTGCGGTAGCGATGAATACTTAGAAGTTTTTGTGGGGACATGTTTTCGTTTTTTTGGTAGGGAGAATATACCTTGGAGTGGACTTGCTCACTTATATGGAAATTCTTTTTAACTTTTTGAGGAATTGTCAGACCATTTTGCAAAGCAGCTGCTCTATTTTACATTCTCACCAGCAATGTATGAACGATCCAATTTCTTCGCATCACCACCAACACGTATTATTATTTCAAGTGTATAAAGTCCACCAATGTCAAGTGTATGAATTCGTATCTCACCGTGGTTTTGGTTGGTATTTCCCTGCAGGTTAATGATCTTAAGCATCTTCTCCTGTGCTTATTGGCCATTTGTGTATCTTTGGAGAAATATCTATGCAGATCCTTTCCCCATGTTTATTTATTTTTTGTTTTATTTTAAAGTTTATTTATTTGGAGAGGGACAAAGAAAGTGTGGTTGGGGGGGAAGCAGAGAGAGCGGGCAGGGTGGCCGGGTGGGGGAGAGAATCCCAAGCAGGCTTCATGCTGCCTGACGTGTGGCTCATACTCCTGAAACTGCGAGATCGTGACCCTGAGCCAAAACCAAGGGTTGGATGCTTAACCGACTGAGCCATCCAGGCCACCCCCCCATTTTTAAATTGTGTTATTTCTGCTATTGAGTCAGTTCTTTATGTGTTATGGACACAAGCCCCTTCTTGATTTTTTTTTTTATTTGCAATTACCTTCTCCAATTCTGTGGGGCATATTTTAACTGTCGTGATGGTCTCATGATCATCTTATGACCTAAGCTGAAATCAAGAGTCTGACACTTACCTGAGTGAGCCACCCAGGTGTCCCTTCTCTTCTTTTATTTTTTTTAAGTTGATTTTTTTTATCTTACAGCAGTGGAGGGGCAGAGAGGGAGAGAAATAAACCCAAGCAGGTTTCATGCTCAACAAAGAGGCACATGCTCTTCTGACTGAGCCAGCCAGGCACCCCAAGACTTACAGTTTTAACTCTTATATTTACATCTATGATATGTTTTGAGTGAACTTTCATGTACAGTGTCTGGAAAGGTTCCAACTTCATGTAGATATGAATTTGTCCCAGCAGCGGACTGTCACGCTTTTCTTACCTCCTACAGAATGTGCGTGACTTATGTAATACTGTGCCTGATAAAAAAATGAATGGGTTCCAACAACCCCCTTTGTCTGAAACTTTTGTGGCCAAGGGGAACCAGCATCTTGAAAGAATGCATTCCAGGTCAGATAAGGGGAACACAGAGAACCAGAGGATCATAATATACCTAATAAAACCCATTGACTGTGCCAGGAAATAGGAAGTAGGAATTAAATTTGAGGGCTACGAAAAGTGCATGATGTGAATAAGCACAAACAGGCCAGCTGTGGATGAGCTGTGCTTTAGCTTTTGCTGCAGACCTCTCTGCAGGCCTGAAAGCTTGCTTTGGGGCCAAGAGATGCAGAGAGCAGCAGCAGATGCACTTGGCTGTGACCCCACTGGATGTGCCCTGATCTACACTAGTCCCATTTCTGCAAACAGGGTTGTCTCAGGTCTCAGCTCAGAGGCAAGTCAGCACTTTTCCTTGGATAGCGCCAAAGCCCACCATCTTGGCTACTGCCCCAAACCCTGGAGACCTCTGCAGTGAAATGAATTTAGATATTTTTATTACCCTTTGTTCTTTTTTCAATTGAATCTTAGAATACATAAAATGCATGAAGTGCACTAATATTAAATACAGCTTTGTGACCTTTGTGACCTTTAAACCTAAATATTCTTGAGTAGCTATCACGCAAATCAAGATCTAGAAGCACTCTTACAAGTTCCCTTGTGCCTCCTCCCACTCAGTACTGGCTTTCTGAAGAGGTCACTGTTGTGCTGGCTTCTTTAACCATACATTTTTTGCCTGCTCTTGAATTTAAAATAAAAGCTCTAGTATGTACACTTCTCTGCCTGGTTTAACTTGGTCAACATAGTTATTTGTGAGATATATCTATTTTGTTGTGTGTCTCAGTCATTTATTATGGCTTGTGTAATATTGCATTATATGAATATACAATAATCAATTTATTCATTCTTCTATTCAGGAGCATCTGGGTCATTTGTAGTTGGGGTTATTTTTACGGAAATTCTGTATTTATTCTTGTTGGGGTGTTTTGGTAGACAGAAACACTCATTTCTTGTGTGTATTTACATAGGTGTGAAAGAACTGGGTTGGATGGTAGGCATGCATTTGGCTTTAGAAAACAGCGAAATGGGATCTGATTTTTGATCATCATCTTTTTACATGTTTCTCTGAGCTCTTTGGCTCAGAGTATGTGTTCAATAAAAAAAAAATGGATGTGTGTGTAGGTCAGAAACAGGAGAGAGGAAGAGAAATTGATAGAGGCATAAAAGAATATACGGGTGGGTAGAATATGTTAAAGCATGTTAGTGAAGGAAGTGGATGAGCAGGAGAGAGTATAATTATGAGTTGGGAATGTGAGTTTTCAATCTGGATTCAAACTCTGACTGCCATTTACTAGCTGTTTAGCTTTGGGAATCTTACTTCACCCTGAGGCACATGTTTCTCATCTGTAAAATGGAACTAATAATAAGCACTTGTAGCACAGGGTGATTGTGAATAGTATATGAAGCATGGCCTAAAAGTTACCAAGAGCTTCCTGTGTGCTAATCACTGTGCTACTGGAATTAGCTAATTTAATGTCTTCAGTAACCCTGTGAGCTCTGTCCTATTACTTTCCCAATTTTCCCAGTTAGGAAGCTGGAGGTCTGAGAAGACCAGTCACTTCCCCCAGGTCCCCAGCTTGTAAGTTGGTAGAGTTAAGAATTCTGATTGCAGAGAGTCTGGGAGGCCGACCTGACATAAACAGTGTCCTTGCTTATAGACATGAATATGTGGGAACTACTGTGGATATTGGCGGGATCACATAAGGCAAGAGTGATTCTTCCAGGATTTTCTAGAATAGTCCAAGAAGGGTCCCTGACTCTATGGGACGAAGGAGAAAGGAAAGGTGGCAAATTGCTTTCCATATTTAGCCTCATCTCCAGGGCAAGGCTTTGAGTTTCTTTTCCAGCATTCACTAGAAAACTTTACATCGAGATGGTGCTGAGGAGCCCTGATTCCCGACTTGTGCCTGCAGTCCTTTGTGCTGCTCTTTCTGATGTCTGATCCCTGAGTTTGGTCCAAGGTGAAAGTGCCTTCCTTGTTCCTTTTTCTGCATCTCACTCCATCTGCCATGTTTTGGGCTGTTCTGGTCTGGCTGCTGACTGCTCTCCCCCTGAGATCTAGTACTTGCCTCCTGGGAAGTACCCAGGATCCCCTAATTACTCTGTCCCTTTTCTCCTCTGCAGTTGCCATGTTCTTTTCTCTCAGTGCTGTGGTCTCAGAGGGACAGCTCTGCCGTGTCACTCAGTCCCTATAGCAGAGCAAGTCAGGCATGGCAGAGTGCATGAAGAAACACTTTTGGCATTCTCCTCTCCAGTCTTAAACCTTGTGAGTCCCACCCCAGTGTTACCAGGTTGATTATCTCTTGACACCTATGGGAAGGCATAAAAAAAGCATGAAGATCATGTTTGTTTTCATTTCTTTAAAAAAAAAATTTTTTTTTTTTTTACTAAAACGGTCGTCTTCCTATGTGCACAATCCTGTTCTATTCTCCCTTCCTTTCCTCTTCTCTTCCTTCCTGTCCCCTTTCCACCCTCTTTCCCACCTGTCCTTCCTAGACATCCTTACCTCCTCCCTTTCTGGTTCCCTCCCTGTTTCCATCCCCTGCCCCCATCTCAGTCAGTGTTGCTTTGGTCCATCATCGTGCTGGGGCCAGGGGATTTAAAGATTCCCTGAGACACTGCCCTTATCCTCTGGGAAATCAAGGTCTTGTGGGGAGATCAGAATGTGAATACAGGCATGTATTAGATATATCCTGTGTTCGGTTTCAGATCACTGCAGTGAAGTGAGTATCACAATAGAGGAAGTCAAATGAATGTTTTTTGGTTCCCAGTGCATATAAAACTTAGGTGGATACTATATTATAGTTTATTAAGTGTGCAATAGCATTATGTCTAAGAAGTCATACATATACCTTAATGAAAAATATACTTTATTGGTAAGAAATGCTAACCATCTGAGTTTTCAGTCAGTGATATCACCGATAGCTGATCACCATAACAAATATAATAATAATGAAACAGCTTGAAATATTACAAGGATTACCAAAATACGACACAAGGGACATGAATGAGCAAGTGATTGTTGGCAAAATGGCACCGATAGGCTTGTTCCACGCAGGTTGCTGCAAACTTTCATTCTGGAAGAACGCAGTATCTGCAAAGCCCCATGAAAGGAATATGCCTGCACTTCATTGCTGCAGAGCTTTTCTCTATCACTTGGACAGTTCTCCTCATTCACTTGCATTGAGCCTGAAGGATCACTGGAGGCCCATGCCTGCTCTTCCAGTATTGAATTGACCTTGGGTCTTGGGAATTAAAAAATGTGTATATCCAGTCCCTCCCCTTCCCATATTTGTTTACTGATCATTACAGATATTTGTCAACATTATAGGCTTCTGTCTACAGATGAAATAAATGCTCAGCATCCTTGGTAGAATAGACAGCTCTTTCTAAAAGAGGAATTGCATTTAATGAAGAATGCCTTTTCCAACCTCAGACGTTGCTTGGTCCCTGGTAAGGGTAAGTCATCAGCGGCTCAATCTGGGAAGCCAGATACAGAATACAACACAGATTTCATGTTCTGGGTAAAGAATAGGGAGGAGGTAGTGAATGTACACCCTGTGCCAGGCCTTATACGACATGCTCCACATGTGTCTCTTGTCCTCGCTTTCCAGTAGGCAGCACGAGAGCCCTAGAATTTTAGGAACCCAGTGGCAAGAAGCTTCGTTTGAGTCTAGCACGGTTACAAGTATTTATTGAGTGCCTCCTGTGCCAGGCTGTCTTGCAGGTGCTGGGAATATACTGGTTAAAAAAACAGACAGAGTCTTGCCTTTGAGTGGTGTAGTCTAGCACGGATAAGCAGGTAGGGTAAGGCACATGATAAGCCATCAATTAGTGCTCGCTTCAGCAGCACATATACTAAAATTGGAACGATAAGCCATCAATTAGTAAATTATGAAGTATATTAGTTGATAAGGTTCTGGAAAAAGAGTAGGGCATTGAAAATGTCTGAGGTTGGGGCACCTGGGTGGCGCAGTCGGTTAAGCATCCGACTTCAGCCAGGTCACGATCTCACGGTCCATGAGTTCGAGCCCCGCGTCAGGCTCTGGGCTGATGGCTCGGAGCCTGGAGCCTGTTTCCGATTCTGTGTCTCCCTCTCTCTCTCTGCCCCTTCCCCGTTCATGCTCTGTCTCTCTCTGTCCCAAAAATAAATAAACGTTGAAAAAAAAAATTAAAAAAAAAAAAAAAAAGAAAATGTCTGAGGTTTAGCAGATGATAATATTAAACGGAGTAGTCAGGGTGGGCTCACAGTCAGGGCTCGAGGATTCGATAAAACATGCAAAATATTAAAGAAGACCATTCTGTCCTATAATCTAGCTAAAAGGGTTTAAGAACTCATTTAACAAGGCTTTGTCAAGCTGGGTGATGCTGGAATGGTTCATCCTGTCACCCAGGCTCCCTGATGGCTTGGAGTTTTTGCTTTTTTTTTTTTTTTTTTTTTAATGTTTTATTTATTTTTGACAAAGAGTGTGAGCGGGTGAGGGGCAGTGAGCCCGATGCAGGGCTCGAACTCAAGAACTGTGAGATTACAACTTGAGCTGAAGTTGGACTCTCAACTGACTGAGCCACCCAGGCTTGTAGTTTCTGATTACAAGATGAATGACTTGTAGTCAAAACTACAAATGAATGACTGCTCAAGGGAATAGTGCCAACAGATTTCCAATGGCATTCGGAGGAGGAAAGATTGGATGTCTGTAAGCACTGTCCCAGAGATAGATGATAAGTGCATGGTTGGTGGGAGGCCTTGGGACTGACACATGGAAATACTGAGATGTTTCCCCCAGCCCTGAGAATCTCTCTGGGAAGTGAAATGACCAAGTGATTAAGGACCTTGTCTTTCAGGTCAAATTCCCTTTTGAATCTGAGTTCTACCATTAGATGTTTGGCGTGTTCCTTCACTTCTTTGAGATTTGCTTACTTCCTCTATAGAGTGGGAATATTAATACCTAGCTGAAAGGGTTCTTGTCAGGTTGGTGTAAGGATTGTTGACAGTGTGGAGTGTGGGGTTGGCCACACGTTGTTACAATAACAATTGTTATTCTGTGCCCTTGTCTGCAGAGTTATTTGAGGTTTTGCCTCAAGACAGGACTCACAGGCAAGATGGCTGAGGTAACATTTGGTCTCACAAAGGCTCCCAAGCCTGGGGCAGGCGAGATGCCCATGGTAGAGAGCCACGGACATTTCTCACTTCTTCCTTCTGACATGGCGCCAACTTTCCAGAACAGCATATGGACCAAAAGATTTTTCTCAGCAGGGAGACGCGTAAACAAATGACAGGGCGGTGGGGAGTGGCTTCTAGACTCCTGATAGATCAGCAGTTACAAGGAGTCCCCCCTGGGACTGCCATCTGTTTCCGTCATCCCTACACCTCCCATATCCCTAGTCTCCAACCAGAGCGTAATTCTAAAAGTGCAAGTAAAAGGTAGAGGCTCTAGAGGCCAGTGTGAGGGGCAGCCTTACCAGGAGGCTGCTTACGAGGCAGCCCAGTCATGCTCTTCGAGATAAAGTTTGTCTGAGCTGGTGATGCAAGAGGTGCTTCATGTATCCTAACTGCTTGGGAATTATTCCATGATTGATTCATGCATCCAGAAAACACTGCTGCCTGCAGGGTGCCTGCTAGGGTGCCTGCTGTCATGCCTGTGGTCAGGAGAACACAGCTAGTGGAGGCCCTGGCCCTGTCCTCAGAGCGCTGAACCATCAGGCATGGTTGTTCAGAGTGGCCTGTGGGAGGTGGTGGTTGGATGATGGTAAACACTCAGGGCTCACTTTGGGCTAGGTAACTTTCAAAGTACTTTGTATGGATTAAATCATTTAAATATCACAACAGCCCTGTGAAGCAGGTATTGTTGTTATCTCCAATGTACAGATAGGGAAACTAAGCCAGAGGGTTAAGTGACTCACCTAATGGGCATCTGGTGGTAGAGCATGTGACTTTTGATCTCAGGGTCCTGAGTTCAAGCTCCACGTTGGGTGTGGAACCTACTTAGAAAAAAAAAAAAAAAAAAAAGAAGCAGCAGCAGCAACTCACTCGAAGGTGAACCCATTTAGTAATGGTTACTGAAAATATCAGGAGATTTCCCAGACCTACCTCTGAGTGTTCAGTTTCTCCTTAAAAAGATCTGAAGATGGGTGGATACAGCTGGTCTTGCGTCCTGCCTGGTGACAGTCAGGAGCAGTTGAGTGGCTGCTCATCCTGGTGATTGACCCTAGTCCCCACCATGAACTGCTCCACAGTCTCCCCCTCTTGTCTCTTGTGCTAACTACCTGGTCTCTTCTCTGCTTGGTGAGCAGCCCTGAGTTAGGTGATTTTTTAGTTTATTTGATGAACATGGCAGCACCCCAGTCTTAGAAAACAGCCAACCTTAGCAGTAAAGTTTGGATACCTGGAGGGAGGAGAGAGATGGGGAGGGGCGCTGTGGGAAGGTTTAGGGGGCGGGTGATACTGGGGGTGCAAACTTGTCTTGACTCTGTATCTATATAAATGATACCCAGTGTCTGTTCAAGTTCTTTGGGTCCCTAACCCAGCTTACAGATTCTTCCTTTTTTTTTTTTTTTAATGTTTTTTTTTTCTTTTTTTTTAAATGTTCATTTATTTTTGAGAGACAAAGAAACAGAGCATGAGCAGGGGAGGGACAGAGAGAGAGAGAGACATACACAGAATCTGAAGCAGGCTCCAGGCTCTAAGCTGTCAGTACAGAGCCCAACATGGGGCTCGAACCTACGAACCATGAGTTCATGACCTGAGTCAAAGTCGGCTGCTTAACTGACTGAGCCACCCAGGCACCCCCGCCTCCCTTTTTAATGTTTATTTGTTTTTGAGAGAGAGAGAAAAGAGAGAGGGAGAAAGAAAGCGATGGGGAGAGAGGGAGAGAGGCAGAGCGTGAGTGGGGCAGGGGCAGAGAGGGAGACACAGATTCCAAAGCAGGTTCCAGGCTCTGAGCTGTCAGCCCAGAGCATGACAAGGGGCTTGATCCCATGGACCGTGAGATCATGGCCTGAGCTGAAGTTGAATGCTTAACCTACTGAGCCACCAAGGCACCCCAGCTTATGCAGGTTATTCTGATGGGACCTAGTTTCTCAGCTGGCTCTTCTCAATGTCTCTTCGTTTTTCCTTTAGAGTTTTCTTTATTGGTTCCAACCTTTTTTAAAATTAAAAAAATTGTTCATCTCATTTTTAAAGAAAACAATAGAAAATAAAAGAAAAAAATACAAGACCGCCACATCAGTAACCCCTCCCAGCCATGATTATTATTTTCCGTTTGTATTATACCATCATTTGATGTTCATATATTTCTCTATTCTATGTTTTAATATATTCATTCTCCTATATATATATGTACACACATATATATAAAGTATATGTGTTTTAAAAGTTGAATCAAATAATTTATATAGTGTTTCAAGACTTGTTTTTCTCTTAATATTGTATCACTAACATCTTTCTACATGAGCAGCTGCATTTGTGGTCTTAAAAGTTCACAAAGTACTCCCCTTTTTGGTATAGCATTTTTTAGTGATAGTTTAGGATATTTCCAGATTTTCATATAGACACACATCCTAAATGATTTATTTGATAGATTTCTAGGAGAAAGTGGTTCCATCAAACAGCAAAGAATATAAGCCTATGCTGGCTTACTTTCTCCTATTTTTGATTTTTTATAAACTTTACTGTATATAAAATATGCAGTATGTGTTTGTGTGCATGTGTATATGGCAAAATAATAGGTGTACTTACCTAGAGTATCGAAGGGAAGGGTTTATATATATCATTGTGATATGATGAACATGTGCATATATTCCTTTGTCCATGCCAGCCTTGCAAATAAAAATCTCGATTGTTCTAATTTTTGTAGCTTTGGCAAAATCTCCATTTGGAGCCCGTAGTTTGAATCTGAACAGTGACAGAGTGGGTAGATGGGACTTTCACATTAGTCCACTGTTTCCAGTAAATCGCCATGGAAAGCCACCTGGTTCCCCCCCAAACAGCCTGGAGGAAAGAGGAAGGGTAAGGACACAGAGCACTTTTGCTCCATTCATTCTTCGTCTCCTCCTCTCCATGGTGAACCGGCTCAGGCTGGGAAACTAGAATAAAAGACCTGTTTTTCTCCATTCTGATATGCAGCTCGCTGCCCACTGCCAGATGCGGTTGGTCTGGCCACTCGGCTCCCATCCTGGGCTCTGCCATCTCACTGCGTTGACGGGTGGCTGGAATGGCCAGTCTACACTTTCCCATAACAGCTGCTGGTTTCCTAATTGGAGAGCAAGGCAGAAAGCCGGGCCTCTCCTCCACCTGCTCATGGAAGTTGTCCATTTCAACCCTCACTCAAGGGGATACTACCCTGAACTGGATCAAGGAGGAGGAAGAGCCTGGATTCTTCTGAATGGGGTCAGCATTACCTCACACAGATCTTTTAATCTTTGCTAGAAAAATCCACCGTTCACATTTTGGCGAAGAACCTTCCAGAGGTTCCTGTGTGTGTGTGTGTGTGTGTGTGTGTGCATGCTGGCAGTTGGGTATAGCATTTTTCCCTCACAAAATAGGATTATGCCGAACAAGCAACACGTAATCAATTTTTTTCATCCACAAGTACATTATTTTTTCCTGTCAGTATTTGTTGAATGTTCATTCATTTATTCTTTCATCCGTTCATTTGCTATCCTATTTAAAAATTGAAAAACAGACATTTTTTCCACTGTCATTCACTTAGTATTTGTGGGAGAGACAGACTATAATCAAATAATCATACGTGGGCATGTGAAGGAATGCGGAAGGAAAGTTATTTGGTGGGTGTATGGCAGAGGGGTCTCGATGCCCAAGGAACTGTCACCACAGTGGTATTCTGAGGACCAAGATGTAGAGGATGAATTGGGATGGGAAAAGTGGATCTCTATCAGTTTTTATAGTTGAGTAAAATTCCACTTATGGATATGTCATTACGTAACAGATTATTTTGAGGGTTATTTAATTTATTTCTAGTTTTATTGAGGCAAATGGGGGCATTTAGGTTATTGCCGATTTTTTATCCATTTCATCCAATTTGATGGTTGGATTAGAGGCTTTGAGCTCTCGGTCTAGCAGTGGAGTAGATTTGCCTCAATTTACCAACATTCTCATCTGGCTCCCTGGAATTCAGTGTCTAAATCTACAGACTTTAGACTAGGCTCTAGACAGATGTCACTGACCTGCCAAGGAACTGCACTGAGGAAGTAGTCTCACTTTTGGGCTACTGAGGCCAAATAGATATTACCTAATGGTGCCTGGAATATGCCCCTATTCTTTTTTGCATTTACGTATTTACTCATATAACATTTACCCAGTCCTTCCTTATGCCAGCTAGTGTGTTAAGGCTTGAGAACGTGAAGTTGAAGAGTTCTTAGCCTCTCCCTTCCAGAAGCACACACAAGGTGTGAAAATACAAAGGCAATTTATTACATAATGAGTAGTACTCCTATACTGAAGGAGTGAATCTAGTCTGTTCTATTTGTTCTGGGAGCCAGAGGACATGGTGACCAGGCACACATGAGTTTCTCAGAGGAGTGGTGAATGAAGTGATCCTTGAAGGCTAATCAAAATTTTGTCACATATTAAGGATTTGGGCTCTTCTGATAGAAGGGCCTCTAAAAGTAAGGATTTCAAGGATGGAGGCGATCTGGTGATGTCTGGTACTTAAGTGCGAGGCACATTAGTGGCTTCTTGGTGGGAAGTGGGCTTGGGACAGTAGTTTGGGGTTGGACTGGGGAGACCTTCCTGCCATGCTTGTAAAGTCCGTTTTCATTCTGTAGGTAATGGGGAGAGGGTAATCTTACCAGATTTGATTATGTCAGGGTAATGCTAGCTGCCGTAACAGATCAGTTCCAGAACGTCTGTGACTCCACATAACAGCAATTAATTTCTTTACATAATATCTAGAAGGGATGTTTCTGATCGCCAGGCAGCACTCCTTCAAGTGGTGATTCAGGGTCCCAGGCCCCTCCAATTTTTTTGCTCTGCCATCTTCACCATGGGGCTGCCATATCCCTTGGCACGTCTGTAAAAAGCTGGTGGAGGAGCAAAGAACTTGGGAGTATCATGAAGTTTTTTATACGTCAAATCTAGAAATAGCCTCATGTCACTCTGTGCACATATCCTTTGGCTAGAATTTGGTTTCCTGACCCCACCAAGCTGCACAGGGACCTGGGGAATGGGGTCTGGGTGTGGTACATGGGATGCAGAAGAATTGAATAGCTGACCCTGCCATGTTGCTATTTTTGACAAGTTTGCTGTGGTGGTGATGCTATTAAGAATGATTTAGAGGGGCGCCTGGGTGGCGCAGTGGGTTAAGCGTCCGACTACAGCCAGGTCACGATCTCGCGGTCCGTGAGTTCGAGCCCCGCGTCAGGCTCTGGGCTGATGGCTCAGAGCCTGGAGCCTGTTTCCGATTCTGTGTCTCCCTCTCTCTCTGCCCCTCCCCTGTTCATGCTCTGTCTCTCTCTGTCCCAAAAATAAATAAACGTTGAAAAAAAAAATTAAAAAAAAAAAAAAAGAATGATCTAGAGATGGGGAAGTTCAGAGACAGGAAAGGAATAGGGCTCCAATTGAAGGAATTAGCAATTCAGGCTATCACTGAGTACTCCCCCTGTGGCAGAACCTGTTAAGTTCATAAGCATCAGCCCTAGCAGATAGGTGCCGCTGTTGCCCCATTATACAGGAGGAAAACCTGAGCCCAGATGTAACTTGCTGAGGACAGGACGAACCAGGATTCACACCCAGGACGTGAGCTCTTAACCCCTATGGGCTGCCTCTTGCGAGGCATACTCTTTGTGGAAATATGTGATGTTTGTGCAACAGACTTTACCCTTTGCTCCAGATGGACCGTCTTCCGGTGCCTGACCCTCTTTCAGCACATGGACTGCATATGCATGTTAACATCGTGAAAAATGCTTTATAAGGGTTTTTATTGGTTGTTCTGTATTGGTCGTTAAAGGAAAGTTAGATGCACATTTCAGGTGGGTATGGTCAGAGGCCTGGGTGGCTTAGTTGGTTAAGCGTCCAACTTCAGCTCAGGTCATGATCGCACGGTTCGTGAGTTCAAGCCCCGTGTTGAGCTCTGTGCTGACAGCTCAGAGCCTGGAGACTGCTTCGGATTCTGTGTCTCCCTCTCTCTGTATGCCCCTCCCTTGCTCATGCTCTGTCTCCCTCTTCTCTCGAAAATGAATAAACATTAAAAAAATAAAAATACTAAAAAACATTGTGTTGGCAAATGATATATTTACAAGGGATGTGTTCAGTCTCCATGTTTCTACTTTGTGATCTTTGATAAGGAATATGGCTCGTTGAAGAAATCTTTGCTAACAAGAAGCAGCAGTGAGAAAGCAAAGCCCGGTCCTGTCTTTCCCTGTAGCTGAAAAACTGCAGTGAGGAGAGTGTGCTTTCTGTCACTCTTAAAGTGAGGGTGACCCTCGCCCCATGGTCACAGGGCATACATACTGTGACCCTCTCACATCCTCCGAAATGCCGCTAAAATAAAGGACCTTCATTAAAAAGACAACCTGTGTCCCACTTACTTGAAATTGTTGTGTTACTTTATAAGAAATGAGAAATGAAGGGAAAATAATGATTGTTCGCTCCTTTGGAATGGCCCTTAGAATGTATTTGTCCTGTCAAACCCAGTGTAAACCTAGAAAGGATGGTCTCTCTTCTCAGAGACTGATGGAAATGGAAGAAGAGGGAACAATTTTCACTGTGAGCCCATCCTGCTTTTCGCCCCAGAGGATTTCCCTTCAGTGGTACAGTCGGTGCCTTTAGGGAGGGCACGCTGGTGACTCAATCCTAGAGGGACCTTCCCCGTGGCACCTGGCTGAGGTTGCCATTACCATGGAGAACAATCACAGCGCCTGTTGAAAATGGATCCAGAGATCCCTGTGGCCTCCCCCTCGTTTGAGTTAGTGTGGAGGGAGAAGAAGCTTATGGCCTGCAAACCCAGATACACCAGCACTCACATTGCCCTCCTCTGCTTGCTCCCCCCACCAATCCCCTGATGGTCTCCATCTGTAAAGGCTCCATCCATATCTGGTCTAGGATTCTGGTATAAGTGATGAGGTTTTGGATTCTGGTATAAGTGATGAGGTTTTGGGGTGATGGTGGGGTGGTCCAGAGCCGACGGCTAAGAAAAAAAAATTCTGGAAGAGGTCTTTGGTGCAAAAAGGAGATTTTATTAAAGCATGGCGACAGGACCCATGGACAGGAAGAGCTGCACTGGAGTCTTGACTGATAACTCATTATTATATACCCTCAGGTTGGGAGCAGGTCAGGGATAGAGTAAGTCTCTATGGAATTTTGGAAGCAAGGTTTCCAGGGCCTTGAGGGGCTAGCTGTTGCTAGGGGAATACCATTTATTATCATTCGATAAAACCTCAGTCATGAGACCTTTCAGATATATATATGGGGGGTAATAAGCTTGGAGTATGATTGCCAGCATATATCTTGAGGCAGTTGAGATAAAGGAAGTAGGCTTACAGGATCCTCAAGGTTGGGATAATGTTAAGGTTCTCGTTGGCCCCTAGCAAAGTGTCATCCAGACAGCTGAGCTCCTAGAGGGAGGTCACTCTGCTGGTGTCAGGGACTTGTCAATGGGCTGTAGGCAGTAAAGGAATTCAGTTTTTCATTTGCTATCATTTCCCACATTACCTCGGCAAGCACTTAAACCCCCTTCCTTTGTTCTTGGGTAGCCAGGAGTGTCCGAGGAATATCACACATATTCTACCAGGGGGGGCGGGGGCAGTGCCAGTCAGTGTTTTGCCCTCACCTTGCCCCACACTCCCTTATCATAAGGACTATCTGAAGTGCCGTATTTAAAGCACAGAGCACAACACTTGGCCCATAGCCAGCATCCAGCCTATATTTGATCCCTTCTTGCCCATGGTAAGAATTTCTTGCTCTGTTAAGTTTGGAAGTCTCCAGTTGTATTCATGGGGGACGCAGAGAAATTTGGTGTCAGCTCAGTCAGAAGTGAAGATGGATGAACTCAGAAATCGTAATATAAGTCAATGAGAAAATAGGATTTATTACTCTTAATTTATATGCAGACGGAGGCGATCTATTTGCATAAAATAATTCTTGAAAATTGCAGTGTTGTCTCCTGCCACGTTATCACAGATGAGGAGTTTCTTGCAGAGATAAGAAGAGCAGGCCCTTGGTGGTTTTAAAAAGCAGAGGTTCAGGGTCACGGTGCTGTTCTCCTCCCCCTTTCCTCTTCCCAGAGGACAGAGATTGGTACAATTACATCCCAAGAAGAAATAATGAGTACAATTGAATTGAAGGCAAAGGAATTTTCAGTTCCTGCTGGGAAGAAACAATGGTTTAGTTTTCTCTTATTAGAACTTTGTAAATCCTGGTTCTCGTCTTTTCGCAATTTTGAATAGCAATACCCAGCCAAGCATTCTCACAAATGTACAGGTTTAAAAATTAGTTGAATGCCTCAGAGACCCACCGATGTATTGTCTCTGTAACAGCTGGCTTGTGTCGTGCTTGTGAGGCACGGCACTTTTTCCTAATCATGCTGTTGAGCTCTGTAAATTGTAACATCACTTCCTATCATGGAGCAACACGGAGCAGTGAGTTCTTTCTGAAGTTGTCTCGAAGCTTCTGTCGGTCGTGAATTTCTGTTCTATGGTGAGGATCACATTTATGCCTAAGCCATTATTAAAATATCGTGCTTGTTTTGACCATTTTAGAATTAGTACTATTGAAAACACTAGGGTTTCATGAATTTTGAAAAAAAATTTTTTTTACACCCAGTGTGGGGCTGACACTCACGACCCTGAGATCAAGAGTCCTGCACTCTGTGGGCTTGAGGGAGCCAGGCACCCCATGTGAATCGTTACTAATCACTGAAATGCGTAGTGAGGCCAATTTGTTCCCTCCCACCTTCCCTTCTTTTTTCCTTTTAAATGCCTAAGGGATGTTTTCTGTGTCCCCCCTGAAAAGAATAGAACATAGGTTGAAGCTAGAGGCTCTGAATCCACCCCATCTCTGTGGGTAGCAGACTATAGCACCACCTAACTAGCTTCCTAGTGTAGAGCAATGTTCAGGATTTCACGAACGGGAGCATCTCAGATTTATAGCTGTTTAGGTTTGTAGGGGAGGAAAAATAACTTTCCCTTTACCCTTCGAGGGTCTTGGCCGAAATCTCCTGTAATAAAAGGCAGACTAACACGAGAAAACAAACAATAACATGTATGTGTTTTGCTTACAAGGGAGAGACCCAGGAACACTAACCCCCCAAAATGTAAGCTACCACCCTGAATACTTTCTTCACCTGGAGACAAAAGCATGAGGTTGGGGGAAGCGGAAGCCAGTTGTGGGAGGTACCAGGAAGAGCTCAGTAAACAAGGGTAAGGGTGTTAGGCAGATTGAAGTCCACACCTTCTTTATTGAGAAGTCTTTCTGGTCATTTAGTCCTTTCCCCCTTCCTGGCCAGAGAGGGAGACACGTCTACAAATAGATTTTCCTTATAAATGTAAACGTCTCTTACCAAAGGGTTGCTTCTGCTCAGTTTTCAGAGCTGCTTTGTTTCTTGAAAATAATCAGGTCAGGGTAATCCTACACCAGAGGCTTATTTGGGGGTGTTCAATCCTGCTCCACTTCAGATTCTTTTCTGGGAGATAAACTGACTGTAGAGCCAAAAACCACAGTCTTGCTGACCAACTCCCTTATTGTGATGTAGCAAATATCCCTGGTGGGGAAGAGCCACTGGGCTCTGAACTGCAGGCCTGGCCATGGCCCTCGGTTCTTGTTTTTCTCTGGTATGGGCTGGGGATGGTGATATCTGCTGTGTGCAGAGCAATGCAAGGATTAACAGGTGTAAATTGAAGATAGCCGGAAAGGGTATTGATTTGCCAACGAACATACGGTGATAATTACACAATTTCATTCATTTTTAAGTTGTTAAAATGTGACAAATAGGACATATCCCAAACCATAGAGTATGTGGCTTTGGTTTTTGTGTTTTGATGGTTCATAAAATCTAAAACAGCCTTAAAAAAAATTTTTTTTCAATGTAAGCTCTGTGTCCAAGTGGGGCTTGAACTCACGACCTGGAGGTAAGAGTTGCATGCTTTACCGACTGAGCCAGCCAAGTGCCCCAAATCTAAAACAGCCTTAGATTTTGTGAGTGTTAGTGTTTCCTCCTTGCTGGAAACTGCTCAGAAAGACTAGCTCTGTTTTCTATTCCGAATGCTGCTGACCATGACTTTACAAACTGACCCTGTGAGCAAAGGCCAGCTCCCATTGAGAAATAAGGCTGCCTTTCTGCCAGGTGTATTTGTGTGCGTGCAGTGGCCATGAGCCCCGCTAAGCCCCATTGCCTCTGTTGGGTCTGGCTGATTCCTGCCTAGAGGACAGGGCGCTTGGGTTATACTGGTTTACATGTGATTGCTGACTTTCTGGTGGCTGGTTCACACTTTCTAATGTGTCACTCAGTTGAGAGAACAGCAAGTATGGCCTCAGGGGTGATTTGAGTTCCCCTCCATTAGATAGATGTCTTGTGGGCTTGAGATGGCCCCAAAACTCCCATGGAAAAAGAAGGTACTGTTCCTTCCTGCCGCCGACTACAATGCGAGCCAGTCCAGCTTTGCAGAAGGGAGGGGGAGGGAGACTATGGGCTCCCAACTTCTGTGCCCCAGGTGTCACCTACTGGGGACAATGTGACCTCTTAAAAAAGTACTATTGACATGAAGGCTTAGGACATGGCATCCGTACTCCCCTGAAATAGGTCAGAATGGAGAGGAGCAAAGCCTGGTGTGTTCTCTTAGATTCCTGGTTTTCTTCAGTGCTGCCACATTGTGTCACCTGATGTGAAGGTGACCGTGTAATTCTCTGTGCAGGGATGTGTGGGAAGGAAGCACGCAGTTTGGACGAAATTGCTTTGGGTAACTCAGTTCATTGACTCAGTGCTCTGATGGACACCTGAATGAAGGACGTCAAGCGTTCATCGCCATCTGCCATTCGTTTTTAACTTCTGACACCTGAGAAGGCATGTCACAGAGACGGGTGGGGAGAGGGTAGGAACGGAAAAGGTGAACACATGAGCTGTTTAATTGGCACACAGAATTATGAGCGTGCGGGGGTGCTGTTGAGCTAAGTCCTGCAGTCCGTCCCTCTGGAGTCTAACATTTTCCTTGCTTGTTCTTCTTCCCACCGTGAGGGCTGCATCTCAGACATGCCTACACCTGCACTATCCACTGTGGTAGCCGTTAGCCACATATGGCTACTTAATGTGAAATATAAACTAATGAAAACGAAATAGAATTAAAAAAAAAAAAACAACCCAATAACAATAGCCTTCTGTTGCTAGAGCCATGTTTCCAGTGCTCTGGAACTGTGGCTGCATTCTAGGACAGTGCAGATGTAAAATATTTTCCTTATCACAGAGAATTGTTGGACAGCGCTCCAGACAGGAAGCTGTGGAAGAACAAAGGGGTATGTGCATGCGTGCATGCGCTCACTGTCAGGTCTTCACTGGTGAACCAGGGGTCCCTCACCCGTGAGAAGCTCCCAGGGACTGTGGCTTGCATGAACAAGTTCAAGAATGAGTGACTGGATGTACTTGAGTAAATGGAGGAAGGGGTGTCACTGCCCATCTGCTAGGTTTAGCGTGCCCTTTTCCTCACCTACACCAGGGGTAATGACTATCCAGACTTGGTTTTTAAAAGTTACCGTGTGCCATCTGCCCCCTTCTGGCGTCACTTATTTAAGTTTCCTTCCACTTCTTTAGTGCTGTTGATCTTGTACCTGCAGGTCTCAAACCAAACATTTTGCAAAGCTGTTTTCCATCTTGGGACTCAAATGGGTTCCTCCTCCTAATACTCCTTTTCCCGAGCACATCCTGTCTGCTGGCTAGGGTGCTAAGTGCTTCAGGTAAACAGTTGAGTGTGATCCTTGTGTTCCTCCAGGGAGTTGTGTTTTCCTAGAGCCTCTGTGGCACAGCCGAGGACTGTTAAGAACCTTGCCCAAGGTGAGCCAGTTCCCTATGCCCTATGCCCAAGGCATAGCCAGCAGTCACATCTGTACCTATGATTCCAAAGCCACTAGGTCTCCCATTTCTTTTTTTAAAATTTTATTTATTTATTAAAAAATTTGTTTTTAATGTTTGTTTATTTTTGAGAGAGAGAGGCAGAGCATGAGCGGGGGAGGGGCAGAGAGAGAAGGAGGCACAGAATCCAGAGCAGGCTCCAGTCTCTGAGCCGTCAGCCCGGAGCCTGACGCGGGGCTCGAACTCAGGAGCCATGAGATCATGACCTGAGCCAAAGTCAGACGCTTCACTGACTGGGCCACCCAGGTGCCCCTAGGTCTTCCCTTTGTGCCCTCATTGCTTTCATTTATGTCAACATTCTGATTGATCTTAGAAACACTTAGGGCTCTGTATCATTTAGATACTGCATTGGGATGACAATGCAGAGACTATAAGATGGCAGCCTAAGCAACATTGGTTTTCTCCCAGGAGATGACCAGTCTGGGAGAAGATAGTCCAGCACCTCTAAAGCCCGTTGCAGCGTCACAATTTTTGTTCTCTGTTCTGCCATCCCTAGGTCAGGCTCTTGTCCTCCCCTTGAGTAAGTCTCCTAGACCAAGTTCAAGGCCGGAAGAAGTGAGAAGGATAGAAGGGGTTCAGATCAAATGACAGCTGTCTTTCCTCTTGTAAGAAGCTTTTCTGGAAGTTACCTGCACGAGCTCTACGGGTACCTCACTGGCTACCCCACACTGTGAGGGAGGCTAAGACATGTGGCTTTCACTTGGACACGTTGCCCCGTAGTGAAATTAGGCTGCCGCCTTTATTAGCCCAGAACCTAACTGCTAATTTTTATCCTTGAGGTCTGGCATACCCTCTCCAGCTTCAGTGAGTGCTGTCCCCCCTAGTATAATGCCCAGCAGGTGTGTTTATTTAGGTTACTTTCCTGGTCCCAGCAGACATTTGTATCTCCAGCCCCTGATCAGAGGATGCTGTTCACATCTCCAAGGTGCCATACTTCTCCCTCACTTGGGGACCCTTAGTAGGTATTTCCTTTTCCAGTGGTGTGACTTAATCTGTCATGGCTTGTCACCATGGGAGGTGTGTGGTAACTGTGGGTTATGGTGGGACCAGATGAGCCTGGGGACCTAGCAGCCCACGTAGCTGGCAGGCACTACAGCTGGTGTGTGTCTCCTTTGTAAAACCCACGTGGCTGAGCTCTACTGGTAGGACATTTTGTGTGCCCTTCCTTCTAAATGAGGCTTCCTGGGGTGGTTTTTGTAAGACCAGCTCCGGGTGTTTTTGTGACTATATTTGAAAGTTACCCATTTTGCAGAAAGGATGTTTCTTCTAACCCAGACCTTAGAAACCACTTTTCTTTATCTGGTGGGCTCTTCATATAAAATATACGGGCATGGCGATCGTGAAACTGTTGCCATTGGAATTCCTGATGTTTTGAGAGAAGACAGATGGATGCACATCATTCACTCATTCACTCAACCATTCATTCATTCATTTATTCATTCATTCATGCAAAGATCGGATGTTTTGTATATACAAAGTACTGTTCAAGTTACTGGGATGGCCAAACCCTAAAGTGAAAAAGGGAAGGTATGTTGCATTTCTTTATGTTTGTTTCTGTCTGCTTTAAAAATTGTTATTAAAAAAGTTTTTTTAAGTTTATTTATTTTTGAGAGTGGCAGAGAGAGAGAGGGGGACAGAGGATCTGAAGCAGGCTCTGCGCTGATAACAGAGAGCCCGATGTGGGGCTCAAACCCACAAACCGTGAAATCATGATCTGAGTCATAGACACCCAACCGATCCAGCCACCCAGGCATCCCCCAAAACTATTTTTTTTTAAACATTTTATTTATTTTTTTGGGACAGAGAGAGACAGAGCATGAACGGGGGAGGGGCAGAGAGAGAGGGAGACACAGAATCGGAAACAGGCTCCAGGCTCCGAGCCATCCGCCCAGAGCCCGACGCGGGGCTCGAACTCACGGACCGCGAGATCGTTACCTGGCTGAAGTCGGACGCTTAACCGACTGCGCCACCCAGGCGCCCCTCAAAACTATTTTTGATAAAAGGTTAGAATTTTCACATGACCAACCTATGTTGTTGTCTGTTTCTGAGGGTTCTTGGTCCAGAAGACGATTTTCTCCCAGAAAGTTAGCCACTTTTTGTGTTACTACAAAATGTATCAGGTAAAGCTTTTTAAAATGAGTGAATAAAACATGGTCTTGTGTGGATAGAGGCTGCTTTTGTTTCCTTGTCATCTAGTTGCCCTTTTTGGAAACATCTTAAGGCTCATTATTGATCCAGTAGTTCACCGTAGGTGTCTGTAATATTACATTGATGGGTAGAGCAGAGAAATGAGTAAGTGTTTGATCTATCAGAACTTCCGAGCAGTGGGGAAGAGTGTGGTGTGTGTTTCTGACTTTTGATACAGCAGCATTTGAGGGATGGAACTTGTGTTAAAAAATTTTTCAGCACAGAGTATGCACTGAAGAGCAAGAGAAGATCTTGACCCTACCGGGAACTCACTTACCAATGCATTAAACATGCGCCTGTAGAACTATTCATATCACATAAGCAAGGCAGTATTTACAGTTTCCACTGATCTTTTTGCTACATCTGTGTTGGGTTGGACTATCTAGTGATTGTCATAAGTCGCACAAGACTTCTTTTTAAATTTTGAATTATGAACCCACAAAGGGTACTGTGGGTGTCAGAGTAGTAACCACAAATACTTTCTAATACTTTGCCAGTTACTTAAAATATGGGTGTCAGACATATCTTCTAACATTTTTTATGGAAATGGATATGTGTGTATACATGCATGTCTAGTATTTTTTGTTTTTTGTTTTACTTATTTGGTAGAATTTTACATTTTTAATTAAAAAAATTATTTTTAATGTTTTTATTTATTTTTGAGACAGAGAGAGAGCATGAGCAGGGGAGGGGCAGAGAGAGAGGGTGACACAGAATCCGAAGCAGGCTCCAGGCTCTAAGCTGTCAGCACAGAGCCCGATGTGGGGCTTGAACTCACTGACGGTGATTTCATGACCTGAGCTGAAGTCGGACGCTCAACCGACTGAGCCACCCAGGCACCCCGTACATTTTGATTTAAAAAAAAAAAAAATCTTTTTAACGTTTATTTTACTTTTTGAGACAGAGAGCATGAACGGGGGAGGGTCAGAGAGAGAGGGAGAGACAGAATCGGAAGCAGGCTCCAGGCTCTGAGCCATCAGCCCAGAGCCCTACGCAGGGCTCGAACTCACGGACCATGAGATCGTGACCTGGGCTGAAGTTGGACGCTTAACCGACTGAGCCACCCAGGCGCCCCTTGATTTTTTTTTTAATGTTTATTTTTGAGAGAGAGACAGAGCATGAGCGGGGGAGGGGCAGAGAGAGAGGGTGACACAGAATCGGAAGCAGGCTCCAGGCTCTGAGCCGTCAGCACAGAGTCCGACATGGGCCTCAAACTCACAAATCATGAGATCGTGACCGGAGCTGAAGTTAGACGCCTAATCGACTGAGCCACCCAGGCGCCCTGATAATTTCACCTTTTGATCCATCATCCTAAACGCAAAGTTGAGGCAGAGGTGAAAAGTAAAATAGGTTTCTTTGCTATTGTCCTCTTCCCTTTCTGGGTAGGTGCAAATTTGCTGCTGGCCAGGGCAGGGAGCTCCTCTTAGACAGCATGCTGTTCCCAGTACTAGATGCTTTATCATCTTGTGGAAGCCACCAGAATAAGCTTGGCCAGGATTTCTTCCTTAGGGTAAGGCTAAAAGGAGGCAGATACAGGTCGTGTTCATTCAGGAACACTTGGCGTTTAGACCAGTCATAGCGCCGCCAGGTGGAAAAATGGCCGGTTCGTCTTGAGCCCAACTGCTGTTGACCCCCACCCCAGCTCAGTGTATGCTTTATTATCCCTGCTTCAAGACCTTCCTCGTATAATCTCAGCTTTTGACTTCCCTCCACCTTCCTCTCACTCTCTTCCCCTGCTCCTCTTGTACATCAAAACTGTACGGTCTTTTCCCTTCATGATGCTCGTATCTTCAAGCTTTTTTTTTTTTAATGTTTATTTATTTTTGAGACAGAGAGAGACAGAGCATGAGTGGGGGAGGGGCAGAGAGAGAGGGAGACACAGAATCGGAAGCAGGCTCCAGGCTCTGAGCCATCAGCCCAGAGCCCGACGCGGGGCTTGAACTCACGGACCGCGAGATCGTGACCTGAGCCGAAGTCGGATGCTTAAGCGACTGAGCCACCCAGGCGCCCCTATTCAAACTTTTTTGATTGAACTTTGTTTCGCATTAGTAAGTACAAATATTTGATTTCTGTCCACATAATATCTTTTAGAACGTATTCCCACTCATACATGACCGTGTGTGTATGTGTGCATGTCCAAACATACACATACACACTGATTTATAAAATTCAGCCTAAAAGATTTTCCCCAATTTAAGTTTACAAGTGTACACCCATCATCACTACCCATCAAAATTCAAATAAGGCAATCGCACAGTATTCATAACTCACTGAATGGGAGAAAATAAAGCATGAAGAGCTGTGTAGGGGTGGCTGGCTGGCTCAGACAATGGGGGGTGCTACTCTTGATCTCGGGGCTGTGATTTCTGTCCCCGTGTTGGGTGTAGAGATCACTTGAAACTAAAATCTTAAAAAAAATGTTTTAGGGGCGCCTGGGTGGCTCAGTCGGTTAAGCGTCCGACTTCGGCTCAGGTCCCGATCTCGTGGTCCGTGAGTTCGAGCCCCACGTCGGGCTCTGTGCTGATGGCTCAGAGCCTGGAGCCTGCTTCCGATTCTGTGTCTCCCTCTCTCTCTGTCCCTCCCCCATTCATACTCTGTTTCTCTCTGTCTCAAAAATAAATAAACGTTAAAAAAAAATTAAAAAAAAATATTTCAAAAAGAGCTTTGCCCTTATTAATTTGCCAACACTTCCACTTGTGTGATCTTTGACAGTTTCTCTGGTGCTCACATGGCTTAGAGATTTACTCCTTTAATAAAACAGTGTGGAGTGAGCATGTCTCTGTGCCGGGTATGGTTCTGGGTACAGTGTGCATGCTAGTGAACAAAGCAAAGTCCCTGCCTTTTAGTGGGGAGTGTTTAAAATTAAAAAAAAATTTTTTTTTGTTTATGTATTTATTTTGAAAGAGACAGAGACAGGATTAGTGGGGGAGGGGCAGAGAGAGAAGGACAGAGAGAATCCCAAGCAGGCTCTGTGCTGCCAGGGCAGAGCCCGGTGTGGGGCTTGAACTCACAAAACCGTGAGATTATGACCTGAGCTGAAATCAAGAGTCACAAGCTTAACCGACTGAGCCACTCAGGTGCCCCTGGTAGGGACTGTTATAAAATAAAGAAAATGTGAGTGAGGCCCCGAGGAGTTCAGTGACTAGTCTAAGCTTGTAGCAATTTAGTGGGGGTAGAGTGGGAAGTGAACTTTGCCCCCTAGGTGTTTTTAGGTCAGTGGCTTTTCTTCCCCACTTGCTTATCAATCCTTTGCACCTGTGTACTTCTGTAAAAGTAGAACAAAAAGCTCAACAATACTTGAATTGCTTCAATATTTTCCTGAATGTTCATCCACAGTTTATATAGTACTCTATTACCTATCTTTGTTTTCATATCAGACTCTTTTCGATGATGTAAAGTCCCTACCTGTATTTTAACACTCCAGGAAGAGGTGTCTTGCTTATTTGACACTTGAAGGATGTCTTTGCAGTAGGGTGACCAACCACCCTGGTTTGTCCTGGATCGAGAGTGCTTCTGGGGCTATGGAACATTCTTAGAACTATGGCAGTCTTAGACTGCCCTAGGTGACCTGGGACTGAGTGCTTTCCTGGGTGTGCAGGACTTCACGTGCTAAAACTGGGAAAATGTCAGGCAAGATGGGACTGGTTAGTCATCCTATATTATATACTGGGAATTTACCAAAATGTAGAGCACAACACAAACACACTGGTTCAATTCTTAGAACATTTCCTGAGTAGTTCTCTTAAAAATTTTTTTTTAATGTTTATTTTTGAGAGAGAGAGAGAGAGAGAGAGCGCGCGCGCGCGCGTGCGCGCGCGAGCGGGGGAGGGGCAGAGAGGGAGACACAGAATCCGAAGCAGGCTCCAGGCTCTGAGCTGTCAGCACAGAGTCTGACTCGGGGCTTGAATCCACAAATCATGAGGGCATGACCTGAGCTGAAGTTGGACGCTTAACCGACTGAGCCACACAGATGCCCTCCAAGTAGTTCTCTTTAAATTAGCATTATTTTTATAAAGAAACGGTATCGAAATGGATTTGGCTGGTGATATTTTATTTCACTTCTGGTATCAGTTATGTCGAAGAAAACTATGTGACTCTGAACCATAGTAGTGCATAATTGATAAATTGCTTTATATTCACACTTTGTACCTTACTATAAAGTAACCTATGTATCTGCATTGCAGAGAAATTTTCTAGTGTGAAGCTGAATCTGGAAAGGGAGAGCTGGTTTCTTTGGCGTTGGATTTCTTGAGGTTCCTAAGCACCAACCTCAAATCTTCAGTGGAAGCTAGGAAGAAAGGAAAATATTTTTTATTGATTTATATTTTAGTTCAGTTAAGTTCCTTCCTTATTAGATGTGAAGAAAATAATCTATCTCCAGAGTACCCTGGAGTACCATTTCATCATTTTGTACTTGACTGGGAGAAATGCTTGTTTCTTCCAAAAAAAATCATTCACTGAATACTTAGGGGCATCTTTTTTTTTTTTTTTTAAATGTTTATTTTTGAGAGAGAATGAGAGAGAACAGGGGAGGGACAGAGAGAGAGGTAGACAGAGGATTTTTGAAGCGGGCTCTGTGCTGACAGCACAGAGCCTGATGTGGGGCTCAAACTCATGACCTGAGCCACAGTCAGATGCTTAACTGAGCCACGCAGGTGCCCTATACTTAGGGCATCTTAACAGCAGTATTTCATTTACTTCTTGCAACCTGTTTATGAAGTAGCCAGTTAGTCCTTATTGTCTGAAGTAAGAGACATAATCAATTTCCCAAATACCAGTATTGTTAAAAAAGAAAAGAGGTTTGTTTTTGGCTCAGGATTCTTGCGCCTCAAATGCATCAGTGTGTGGGGAAGTGGCCTGCCCATCACAGTCATTCAGATCCGCAAAGAGGCCACACTCCCAGCATCACTGGTTGCTATCCAAAAGGGACAAGAAGGTTCTCGATGGTCTTGGTCCTGTAGTAAAGTGTTTGGACTGGGCATGATACACCTCACGTCTCGCACAGCTCATGGACCAGAGCTAATCGTATGCTCCCGTCCATTCCAGAAGGAAGAGGCCGGGAGAGGTGTGACTTTTCCATATTCCCGGTTACAGAGGGCTAGAAATATTTGGTGAAGTGCTCGCTCTGAGGGCTTCCAAAGCAGGAAGTCTGTTACATTTGAAGAGGAGAAGTGTGAGAAGCTCAGAGAGTTTAAGTACCTTGACCAGGAGCGTTCCCCCTGCTGGTGGCTGGGTTCAGACTCAGGAGGACCTGTGTCGAGCGTCCAGGCTTGTAACTACTAAGCTCACACTGCTGCTCACTACACTGCTCCGTCTCTCCTCACTACACGTTTTCATCTCTTAATGAATTATAAGGTTATTTTCTTCCCCTCAATGAAAACTCTCCCTCTAGAAGGAAAACACATACACACGAAGCAAAGTGGATGCAATATAAGTTGTGTAAGTCTACCCAAAATCCAGTTAGGTTCTGTGTCCAAACTGTGCCTCAAGTTACTTTGAATTCATTCTAATTAAAGATTGTCAGCCGTTTGTCGGTGTTGAATTGTCAAGAGCTGAGAAATAATGGGTCCGTGGGGCTAGGAGTGAATGTACTTCAGCATTGGTGTCGATTCCCAGTCCACAGGATAACATCCTGGGCATCTTATTAAAATTTTCCAGAGCCAACCTGGGGCATGGAATATTCCAGGTCACTTGGCGTCATTTTGCTCACCTTTTTAACTCTCCCAAATGGTTCCCATTTGATTTTCTCTACCTGAAATTTCATTCAAGATTCTTGTTTGCACCGTCATGATACATGCTTCTGGGAGCCTAGAGACACAAGGTTGGACAAGTGGATTTCTTCTGACTTGTTTCTTCTTGATCCTGGCTTTAAGTTTGACAAATGCCCTTCCCATCTTTGGGGTAGTTCTTAGCCTCTGGTTATCTCCTTTGTAAAAGTTTCTTTTGGAAAAAGGAGTTTAGTGTTTCAGAGCTACCCAAGGTCAACTGAACTTTGAAACTAATTAGCAATTGTTTGAGCTTTTGTTCTGTGTCTAGTACAACTGCCTCTTGACTTCCGATTTCCAGCAACAGAAAGTTTCAGCATAACTGCCATTAGTTAATAAGGTTTCAAAGTGGAACTTTTCCATTTTCATGCAGATATGTTAGGACTAATCGGCATCATCTTGTCACGACAAAACAAATGAGAGCAGAGCAGTGAGGACTATGAGAACAGGTAAAACTGTATTTTACACGAAATCCCACCCCTGGGGTGACTGGGTGGCTCAGTCAGTTGAGTGTCCAACGATCTCATGGTTCGATTCCAGAGTTTGAGCCCCGCATCGGGCTCGCTGCTGTCAGCGCAGAACCCGTTTCAGATCCTCTGTCCCTCTCTGTCTCTGCCTCTCCCCGACCTGCGCTCTCTCAAAAATTAAAAAAGAAAGAAAGAAAGAAACAAAGAAAAGAAAAGAAGTCTCACCTCTGTAACTTGCTAGTTCTGGGATAAGTTCCTAATTTAGTCTGAGCCTCAGTGTCCTCACCTGTAAAATGGTGAAGAGCCCAGTATGTACTGGAGTTACATCATCAAAGGCACAATTAGCTTATTAACAATTACACTATCATTTCTGCCTCCCCAGCACGAATGAGTGAATGGTATGGGTAGTTTCCTATGCTGTGTAAGGTCAGGGGTGCTCATGTGGGCTGGGAGTGAGTCTTGGGGATTTGGAACGCATATGTTTTGTTATAAGTTCTATATTTAAGAGAAAGCTCTAGAGATGAGAATATCTCCATATGGAGAAAAACTAAATTTGTTCAGCATTTAATGAGAATTATATGAATAAGATATAAATTAAAGCTTGCTTGCTTTAAAAAAAAATGTTTATTTATTTATTTTTGAGAGAGAAAGAGCACAAACAGGGGAGGATCAGAGAGAGAGACACACACACACACACACACACACACACACACACACACACACAGAATCCGAAGAAGCAGGCTGTGGGGCTTGAACTCAGAAACTGTGAGATCATGACCTGAGCTGAAGTTGAACCCTTACCTGACTGAGCCACCCAGGCGCCCCAGGGTTGTCTGCTTTCGTACGTGGATGGCTTGGACAGTAAGAATATCATCCAGATCTTAGTTTTATGGTTCATGGGGAGTTATGAGGAAAAAAGAACCACCAGGTGGTGCCAGCCATTTTCTGATCTAGAGAAAAGCAATACAAACCCAGCTATGAAATTTCCATCCGGATACCCCTAACAGTTTGGGATTTCTTAAGGCATTCAGCCATCTGCCTCAGATTTAATGTTATTAAGTACATTGAAATTTTTGAGCTTCAAATCCTCATGTAGAAGACTCTGTGATTTGTGATTTGTCAGGCTACACATTTTTGGCCTATCAGAGTTTTGTATTTACAAAGAAAAAAAGTGCCTGTAGCGAAGAGCTGTTGCTTCTTGCACGGTGATGTCATTATGTGGTAGTGTGTAAGTACCTACCCTCAGGGTAGCAAAAATGTGGTTCAGGAAATAATTGTCTTAAAATCAGTATAAACACATGAGCTTGCTTTTTTAGCAAGATGCCACTCTTCTTGGAATCTGCGGGGAGAACACATCAGTGTTTTTCCTTTTGATTCGGAAGGAAAAAAAAAAAAAGTCCCAGAGGGTGGAAAAGGCAAGATAATTGTGTTTGTCAACCCATCCATCCTTTCACAAATATGTATTAAATGCTTCCTCAGGGAGGCAGTGTGGTATAATGGCTAGAGCCTGAGGCCCTGCCGTCAGACGGCCTGGATTTGAATCCCAGCACCAGCATTTCCTGGCTGTCTTGCTCAGTCTCTCAGGCCTACAGTTATCCCATCTGTCGTGGGGATAATAACAGAACCTACGTTGGGGTTGTTTTGAGGCTAAAAACACGCAACACATTTCTTACAGACTAAATGCTGAAAACACACTGGTGACCATGAGTGTTGGTCCTTTGAGCCAGTTGCTGCTTAGGATTTTTTTCTTTATTATTTAAAAATTTTTTTTTTCATATTATTTATTTTTGAGAGAGAGAGACAGAGTGTGAGCGGGGGAGGAGTAGAGAGAGAGGGAGTCACAGAATCCAAAGCAGGGTCCAGGCCCTGAGCTGTCATCACAGAGCCCAATGTGGGACTCGAACCCACTCGAACTGTGAGATCATGATCTGAGCCGAAGTCAGACGCTTAACTGAGCCACCCAGGCACCCCCACTTGCTGCTTAGGATTAACAGAAGGCCTCCGAGGGAGCTGAAGGACCCAGCGCAGGTTCACTGCCCTGCTGTGCCCTTAAATGGGCAAAGCATCATTTAACTCTTAACAACCTAGAAGATCCAGACCACGATCCCATTTTGCAAACGAGGAAATGTTGCCTGGAGAGGCTAAGCACCTTGTTAAGGTCACTCAAAGGCCC
Source organism: Herpailurus yagouaroundi (assembly GCF_014898765.1). Taxonomy (NCBI): domain Eukaryota; kingdom Metazoa; phylum Chordata; class Mammalia; order Carnivora; family Felidae; genus Herpailurus; species Herpailurus yagouaroundi. The sequence continues at coordinate 3,326,861 of NW_024412444.1, forward strand.
AGGTGTATCCCGTGTTTCAACATTGCTCTGGAGTTGCAAGGTAAGAGAGTCTGGGGTGACATTTCCCTTTTCAGCTATTATTCCCATGAGACTACATGACATCAGGGCTTGTATCCTGGAATGACACTAGTTTTCAAGCAGTCTGTAAGTCAACTTTAGAGATTCTAGGGAGCTTCTTGAAAAATTAGCACTTTTGCATAAGCGCTGTCTTCTGTGCGAGTTAGGATTGGGCTGGCGGATGCTGCATTTGTGGCTGCCTGGTCGCCCAGTCCCTTGCTCTGTGTCCCTGCCCGGGCACCAAGTCAGTTCCTTTGGGTTCTGAACCGACCATATCGAAGTGCTGCATGTGGCCGTGTTACTACGGGCCTGTAGCTCTCATTCCCAAATTTTATGAAAAGAAGATTGAAGCCTTTTTATTAGCCTGGCCGTCTGTCTACTTTTCATCTTTGGACTAGGTAAGGACCCAAGGAGCTGATGGGTTTTGCAGGTTAATGTGTCTCTTAAACCATTGATTGGGCCAGTGGTAGAATCTTGAGGGGCGTCTTGAATCGTATTGGAAACAAAACAGCAGCGCTTACCTTTGGCAAGAGATGGTGACACTTCTCTTGGAAGTGTCTCTCGGAACCCGAGATGGTTGAGACAGATGTGGTTGGAACTGGTGTGGGTGAAGAGCTAAGAGCCATCCCTTGAGAGTGGAGTGAAAACACCTGGTTCTTTAGCCTGGCAGTGCAAAGGCATAACAAGGCCATGAAATCTGTGCAGTTGTGACTGATGTGGTTGAAACGTGTTGAGGTGTTGGCAGTCTGTTAGAAGCTCACCGTGGTTATTTTAAGATCTGATGCATTGGACGATGATCACAGTAGCAGTAGGTGGCATTTATTGTCTACTCTGTGCCAGAAATTGTGCCAAAACTAAACACAAATTCTCTCCTGTCATCCAACGAGCTAGGTATTTTTAGCCCTGTGTTACAGATAAAGATGGTGAAGCTTAGCAAGGTTAATTGACATGTGTTGTAAGTAATGAGCCAGAAATCAAGTTCAGAGTTACTCTGGGACTCATCATCTTGAATACTACACTGTATATTCTCCCCAATTCCACTTGTCAGGAAAAAAAAAAAAAAGAGGTTGAGCAGATTTATTTATGGCCGCATAGACAATGCTGAGGTCTCCCTAACCTTTAAATCTGAAATGGTCGTGGGCTCTTGGTGCTCTGGCCTGTCCATTAGAGGAAGACTGGTAAATGATTATCAGTATCACTTTATTAGAAATTTGATTTTTGTGCTTTTATTTTATTTTTTTTAAGTTTATTTAGTTATTTTGAGAGAGAGAGTGAGTGTGAATGTGTGAACCAGTGGGGTAGGTACAGAGAGAGAGAGGGAGAGAGAGGACCCCAAGCCTGAGGCAGGGCTTGATCCCACAGAACCATGAAATCATGACCTGAGCTGAAATCAAGAGTCTGAAGCTCAACCAACTGAGCCACCCAGGTGCCCCTCATTTTCATGCTTTTAGAATAGGATCTGTTTTGCATTGGGAAATACACTATAAAATAAGACCCAAGACTTATGGATTTTCACTTCCTTTTCAAGCTACACTTTGAGAATTGCTCTCTGGACCCCTGTCCTACAAAGAATGCCATTCAGAATGTTACTTCAGTAGGATTTTCATAAGAGATTGATTGTATGCAGAGTTTTGTTGTTGGATTTCTCAGAGCTTTTAGTAGGCTAAGAAACCTTAGGGTTCTCCAAGGAAAGGGTATAGCTTGTGTTCCCCCAACATTTTTTACCCTGAAAATCTCTTTTCTCAGAGCTTTTCTGAGATGACTGTTGAAAACTGACCCCAAATCCAAACTTCACTGTCTCTTACTTCTGCTGCAGTTTGGTTGCTTCAACATGAAAAATCATTCCACACAGCTGAAGTCACGGTGATGACTTATTTCCTCTCACCAGGAGCCTAATGAGGGGAGCTGGAGTAGAGAGGTCGTCTGGAATCAGAGGCTCTTTGGACATGAGTTAGTTAAATGACCATTTACTAACTCTTACCATGGTTATAGATGTCTCCAGCTAGGAAGGTATATTAGCTATCTACTGCTGTGTAACAAATTATCCCTAACTTTTTCAGCTTACAGCAGTAAACATTTTGTATTTCCGTTCCTCTGGGTCAGTAGTCTGAGCATGGCTTACTTTGGGAACTTGGGCTCAAGTTTTCCGATGAGGTTGTAGTCAGAGTGTCAGCCGGGGCAGCAGTGTCATCTGAGGCTTGACTGGGATGGGGGGGGTGGTCCTCTTCCAAGATCCCTCTCATGGTTGGCAAGCCTTGGTCCCTCACCACAGAGACCTTTCTCCACAGTGGCTGCACAATATGGCACCTCGCTTCTCCCCGAGCGAAAGATTGTGGAGAAGGTGAGAGAGAGAACCTATGACAGAAGACATAGTCATTTTATAACCTGATCTTGAAAATGATGTCACTCCTTCCCATTTCTTTTAGTTAGAAATGACTTACTACATTTGTCCCACATTCCTAGGGAAAGGATTGTTCAAGGACAGGAGCCCCAGGAGGAGGTGATGATCACTGAGGGCCATCACTGGAGGGTAAGGCTACTTACGACAGAAGTGTAAAGAGGGATGGATAGGGTGTTCTTGATAGAGAAGACCTGTTTCGATTTTCACTTATGGTGAGGAGACAGGACAATTTCACAAAAAAGCTGGCACCTCTCACTGTGAATATATTTCATAATAGAAGAGTAAGCAGAGAAGAGTTAGGCACATAAGAAAGTAAATCAGGAACAGTTGGTCACCATGATTTTGCCTCCCGGATCCCTGTGGGCTCTCACGCTCGCTAGAAGAAAGGAAGGAGGGAAGGAATTACAGAGAGGTAGTTTTCTGTAGTTCAAATATTTCTTTCAGCAGGAAACAATATGACGTTAAAACTACACCTTCATAAAATTCTAGAGAGAGAGAGAGAGAGAACAGGTGTGAATTTGTTTATTTGGTTAAATAACCTTTTATATTTCCTCCCTTACTGGAGTATAAACTGTGGTGTTACAAAAAGGTGGTATTGTTTATTTGCTATCTCTTAAGACACCCAGGAGGGAGAAATCAACTGCTTCCTGCTCTAAAGAAAATAGCTCTGTAACTCAGTGCTGTGACATCTGTTTTGATGTTAGAGAAATGGCAATAAAAATTTGATTGAGGTGAAACCCTACTATGGGGGGAGCTGTGGAACAGGAAATGGAAAGGTGGAATGATAAAAATGCTCACACCGTTTAGCTATTGAAATATTTCGTTACTGGGACTGGCTTTTTTGTGTGTGTATGTTCTCAAACTTGATAACAAGCCTGTTTTTGAGATGAACATCTTATGTCCCTCAGGCGCTTTGAGTTGGCTCATTTCAGGCCATTTGTAATATGGGCCATTTGCTCCCCAAATGTGAACTACTTCCCCAACCCCCCCCCCCCCATTCGGGGGGGAGCATGTATTTTGTAAAGTCTGGAGAAACTTACAAAGTCTGTATTTTGATCGGTACAACTGATGGTAGTGGAGGGGAATACCACAGAGGCTAAGCATACTATAGTGCACAGCACAGCCACCACAATAAAGAATTATCCAGCCCGAAAGGTCAGTGGTCTGAGTTTGGGAAACCCTAAGAAAGCGTGAGATTTGGGAGAGGGGGTGTTGTTTTGTTTGTTTTTTTTTTTTTTTTTTTTTACAGAAACAGATTATACTGTCAGCCTGGACATAATAGGTAAGCATAGAAGATCAACAAAGAGGACAGTGTTGACAAAAACCATTCCTGTGAATCTAAAGAACAAAAAGTATGGCATAAGGGAAAGAAAACGACAAATCAGAGTTCCTTTGTGCTTTACATCCCTGTGTGGTTTTTATATCAGAGGTAAAATGCTCACTGTTACCAAGCAGCAGGAGCTTGGCTGGAGCCTGGATGAACAGCTGGTTGCCGCGGCTGCATATTTTATATAAGCAAAGGACGGAGGCATACCCTAGTTGTGGTATTCTCTTGCGGTGAGCTGGAGAGATAGATACAATGGTGGTCTGACTTTGCAGGTGTGCGGGCATTGGAGAACGTGGCTGGGAGACATCCAGGAGCCCTGTCCTACCTCTGGGAGGTTGTTGTATTTTACCTCCCTTTCTGTTTCATTATTGTGCCCTATCTTCCCTTAGCACGCATGGTAGCTACAGCTGGTGTTGACCCGAGGGGCTGTTCAGCCAGCTGCTGCAGAGACTACAGACAGGGCTCAGGATGGAGGCGGCCGGTCTAGGGAGGCACACATCTGCCTTGGAAACTACCTTTTGCCTGGGATTATTTCTAGCCGGAGTTGGCTCTCGTATCCCACTTACCTCCGAGGACCTAAAATATCTTAGTGCTTCACAAGGAAACCTGCCTGATTCCATCTTCAACTTGAACTTCCTTATCTTTGTCCTTTTCTTCTATCCCTGACGCCAAGCCAGTGGTCATCAACCTCTGTGTTTAAGAGATCTTTTACGAAACTAGAAAATCTACAGGAACATTACCCTGTGCCTATAGAATTAGATGACTTGGTTACCATTCAGTTTATCAGTGGATGGAGCTGTTTACTGCCCTGGTTTAATCTCTCATTTATTAATGGAGCAGAGTTTTCAGAATATCCAATGAAGAGATTGTCGTTCCTTGACTTTGTGATGTCATATATGGTGCCTTTTGCCTCTTACTTGGGACCAGGTATGGCTCACCTTTTTTCTGGTTGGTGCCACTTGCTTAAGGCAATGTTGAGCTAGTAAACCACAGCCATATGTGTCTGAGGGAATGTGGGTAACATGGAAAAAGCTAGCAAATTAGAGTGTTCTGATACTGGGTCCTCAGATTGACCGGGCAGCACCCAAATTGTTTGCAGTGACGTGGCCTTCAGTTGTACTCCCATCTAGATGAGAATCCAGTCTTCTAATAAGAGCAGGAAAACAAGAAGCCTCATGTCATCTGTAATGGAGAAACAGTGTGGTTGAATAGAAGGGCTGCATTCTGATTTCAAGCATAGGGCAGGAGAGTCTATATATGCTGCAGTGGGTGCTAAAATTAAAAGTCATTAAATCTGCCAGATTATGGCCTATAAATACTTAGTGTAAAATAAGAACGTTCTTATTTACATTTAAATAGTTCAGGTTTCTTAGATTTCACTACAAAAAATGTAATATTAACGCAAATATTGTTTGGTAGTGACGGTAAATACACCAGACAGAGTTACTGATTTCTTATACACAGTCATCTATTTTCAAATACTGGCTTACCATGAATGGCCTTTACCATCCTTATGAGTTCTTTTTGTTAAAGTGGTAAGAATCAGAAACTCAGGAAGTGCAGATTCATGGAATTAGATAATGCATTGACTTTGGGCTGAAAGTGAGTCTTTTCTCCAGTTGCTTGATGTAATGATATAAATTAACTTGCCGGTACATTTGTCATTGCTATTCAGAGTCCCTTCTGACACTGTTTTCTTTTCCTGCCAGACACATCAGAACCAATGAAATTTTAAATATTTTTATGATACAACTGTAGCCTCTTGTTTCCTTGATGTCTTTATATAGTATTTAGCACATGAGTCCCTGGAAAAAAATAAAATAAATGTACCAAAGACATATACCCCAAAGTAATAGAGACAAATTAAAATGGAATTTTTAAATAGTGTTCAAGTAAACCACAGGAAGACAAGAAAAAGAAAAGGTAGAATAGGAAGTAGAACAAACAGAAGACACAAAAATAAAATGCTAGACTTGAACGGTAGCATATCAGTAATTTCATTAAATGCCGACGGTCTAAGTTCACCAGTTTAAAGTCTGGCATAGTGGACTGAAAACGTGACCCAACTATTTGCTGCCTTCAAGAAACTCACTTTAAATCACATGTTGTAGGCAGGTTCAGTGTGAAAGGGTGGACCAAGGTATATCATGGAAAGATTAACCAAAAGAAAGCAAAAGTGGCTATATTAAAATCCAATCCAGTAGACTTAAGAACAAATAAATAACGTGTGTGTGTGTGTGTGTGTGTGTGTGTGTGTGTGTGTGTGTGACACATTTTATAATGATGAAAGGGTCATTCCACCAAATCTACAGTTCTAGATGTCTATGAACCACACAGCAGAGCTGCATACTGTATGGAACAAACTGATAGTGAGGATAGGAGGAATAGACAGACCTGAAGTTGAAGTTCAACACCCCTGTCTCAACAGTTGAGAGAACAACTAGAGAGCAGAGCAGCAAAGATAGGAAAGAATTCAGCAAGACCATCAACCATCATGATCTAGTTGACATTTATAGAATATTCTACCCAACAAAAGTAGAATGCCCCTTCTTTTCAAGTGCCTGTAGATCATATACCACAGATGCCCATATCCTGTCCCATAAAACAAGCCTCACCGAATTGAAAGATTTGATTCATATAGAGTGTGTTCTTCAGCCACGGTGGAATCAAAACAGAGGTCGTTAAGAGAAAGATTACTCCATTCACTTGGTCTTCCTAGATTGTTGCTTAAATGTATTAAGTCCATTCAGACTATTTGTGGTTCCTGTCTAGAATGGTCTTCCATCAGATTTTTTCCTGGTTTATTCCTTCTGACCTCTAAATTCAACAGCATCACAACAACTTCTGTAATTACCTATCTAAAGTAACCTCCACATAGTCCCCTTTTGTTTCCATCTTCCTGTCTTCACACGATTATTCTCTTCTAAGCACTTACTATCTAAAGTTGCATTTGTTTGTTGAATCATCAGTGTTACACACAAGAATATTAGTTCCAGGAAAGCAGGAATGATATATATTGAGTTCACCATGGTACCCCCAACCCTTAGGACATTAGGTGCTAACTAAGAATTTGTTTTGGGGAGGGGAGCCTGGGTGGCTCAGTTGCTTAAGTGTCCGGCTCTTGATTTTGACTCAGGTCTTGATGTCATGGTTGGTGGGATAGAGCCCCGTGTTGGCCTCTGTGCTAATAGCACAGAAGCTGCTTAGGATCCTCTGCCTCCGCCTCTGCCTCCGCCTCTGCCTCCCCCCCCGCCCCCCCTTTCCTCTCTCTTCCCCAAACCCCCCAAATAATTAAATAATAATAATAAAAAGAATATGTCATGTCACCTAGTAGCCACATGTACTGGTTATATAAGGATATTCTCATTGCTACACAAAGCCACCAGGGGGCTTGTGCAAGTTAGTAAACAGGCTCTTTCTTGCATGGCAATGACACAGAGAGAACTAGCCTTTCTCTGTTTAGCTAACCTTTGGTTTCATGTATTTGTTCACTCAAGTGGGGGAGCGCTTGTGGGAGCTTGGGTTGAAATAGGTTGGACGTGCTCAGGGGCTTTCAGAAACCTGACTTAACCTGTGGAGAAAGGCTCGTAGGTCCCTAAAGATCATTGAGCTAATGAAGTAAAAAAATCGCACTTAAGTCCAGAATTCAAGAATGAATATTCTTTATGTAGCCTAGGAAACCTTGCAAACAGGTAAATGGTCACCAGTAGTGGCTGTGCTCTTAAGTAGACATTTGAACATACATGGGCGCATTAGGTGAACGGCCTTCCTCAAATTGTTTGGTCTTTCTGTTTTCTGTTGGAGATGTGCATACACTTGGGTAACTTGGACAGGTCGGAAAGCAGGAGCGTTGGCAGTTGGGTAGACCTGGGATCCAGTCCTTGCTCTGGTGCTGATTTTCTTGTTGGGAGATGTTAGAACCCCAACCCACCCAGGGCCCTAATTAGACCCACCCAGGCCCTAGTAACCTCCTCCATAAGAACGGACATGATAATGACACTGCTGTAGCATTGTTGAGAGGATTTTAACATTAACAACGATAATAATGCATATGTAAGCTGTTTCCTTGACTCAGTCATATACTGGGTAAAAGCAGTGAGGAGGGTTTAAGCCTCCTCCACAGGGCATAGAAAGAATCAGGCTTACATACTCAACAGTGTCCATAGTGGGGTGCCTTTTTCACCAAAGTGGATAGAGAGATTCTGATGGCTACATGTAAGGCAGATGCCTTGCTTGATTGATAGTGATAGTCATGGAAGTGAATAGTAAGTATCTGTTGTGCACCTGGGGTGGGATGAGGCTCAGGAGGTAGAGGAATGAGCAGGTCTTCTGAGAGAGATGGCTGGAAAAAGGAACAACTACAAAACACATAATAATTGCTGGAACAAAAGTTGTGGGCTGGGTGCTTTTGTGGCAGAGAGAAAGGAGCGTCACCCGGGAGTCACGACGAATGGGCGGCTCTTCACCTGATAATGGCGGAGGAATCTGGCAGAGGGTACCTGCAAAGGTGTTGAGCGTGGAACACCACTCAGAGAGTTGCTAGCAGTTCAGTTATGAAGAATCACCTGTAAGCTTTTTATTTTGGTGATTTCCTAGTTCATGAGTCTTACTTTCAGTGTGTCTAGTTTTATTGTATGTGCTAACAGCACACTGAAAGTCTTTCACTATTGTTTTGAAGATTCTTTCTGAGCTCCTCCCTTGGCCTAATTTTTATTTTTATTTATTTTTAAATTCTCATTAATTTATTTTTGAGAGACATTGTAGAAGGGGTGGGGGTGGGGTGGGCGGGTGGGGACAGAGGATCCCAAGTGGCCTCTGCACCATCAGCACAGAGCCCGACATGGGGCTCGAACTCTGGAACCGTAAGATCATGACCTGAGCCAAAATCAAGAGTCAGACGTTTAACTGTCTGAGCCCCAGGTGCCCCACACTGGCCTAATTTTTAAGGGGCTTAACCAAATTATAAGGCACAAGGATGCTACCGAATCAGCTGCCTTTGCAGGCGCTGGCTTGGGAGACATCAATTCTGGCATCTTGTCTGGACAGACAAGAAAGAGGTGCTCTCGCAAAGAAGGATGGTTGGGAACATCAGAGACCAAAAGGCCCTTGGGAGTGATGACAGCCAAAGGTTAAAGACCTATTGATAAATGACAGAATGAAGTCTCACAAGGGAGTATTGACACCATATTAAAAGCGAGGCCTCCACAATTATTACTCACCATGCAGTAAGTTTAGGAGTGGATAAAGTACCCACATTAGAATTCTGGCTGTTTCTAGTCACTGTAACCTTGTGTCTCACGTATGTGGGGGCAAGTTTCAAATTTACCTTTTTCAATTTCATATCAGCAGTCAAGACTTTGAATACCTGTCACCCTTCCTTCCTTCCTTCCTTCCTTCCTTCCTTCCTCCCTCCCTCCCTCCCTCCCTCTTTCCCTCCTTCTTTCTTTCTTTCTTTCTTTCTTTCTTTCTTTCTTTCTGTATACTTCAGTGTGGCATATTTTCTGATACTCCCATTCATGTGAGTAGGTTTTCGCCAGTAGGTGCTTTTCAAATTCTCGCTTGCCAAAAATCGTTGTGGAATTTTGTTTTGTTTTGTTTTGTTTTGGCTTTCCTGCCTAGGTCTGAAGACCAGGAGTCATTTAGTTCTTTGCTTTTTTTTTTCTGTTCAGAAACTTGGCATTCTTTATTGTGGTTCCATGCCAACTGTCAAAGGTCAGAAGCCATTCTTCAAATCTATTTTATGGATTATGTGTTCTATTTTGTGTACTTTGGAAGAAGAATGTCAAGTTCAGCAGTGTACTTGGTTACAATGAGATGCTTTATCTTGATATTTCTTTCCTCCACACACTATAAAACTATAAAGGAAATCAACTCACTAGTTTTGAGTTTTAGTTTGTGCTTATTTTAGTTTTTGTAAACAGTAATGCTACTTGCGTTATGTAGAAATCTCTCCCCAAGTGATTTTATTTTTCCTCAAATTTAGAATAGGAAGCTGTCAGGAAGGGAAAAGCTGAGGGTTGCTGGGGACCACACTTGAGGTTGTTCATTAAATCAGGAGCCTGGTTCAAAGCAGTGGGTTGACTTCGAGCTCAGTGTTACGAGTAAGGAACCAAAGGTCATGGTTAGGGACAATGTTAGTCCACACAGCATTTATGAATTTAGAATTTGCAGAGTTAAATGCAGACCAGTGCCCTCATTTCACAAATGAGTGGGGGAATCACTTCAGCTTGCAGTGGTCCAGTTACTTACCTAAAGGCACATAGCTGATTACTGGCCGAGTCTAAATGCCAGGCTAGTGTTTAGTTTTTAAAGATACTGCATAACCTTTCTAAAACCATCAAATGACATCCCTCTCTCTAGTTTTACATGCTTTTTTGCTTCAGTTTAATAATATAAGCCTTTTGTTTATCATCAGATGTCAACAAGTAGGATTCGTGATAAACGATGGAGATATTGTCATGTCTTTATTTTACTTACCCCTAATATTGAAGTAAGATTATTGCAACCTCGATAACCTTTGGTAAGTGTTCCAGTGTTTAGTCACATGGACATGTGATTATTTTCAATGGGTTGCATAGTGTAATACTGTTAACCATAAACCATATTGGAAATTGATTGTCAGTGTAGGTCATCCTTGAATCATTTGTCAGTGCTTTCAGGAGCCTGAACTGGTAAGGAGTCTGATACACAGCCTAGTCTGGGAGTCTGGGGGAAGTCACATCTACTGAGAGAAAATGTGATGGGCAGCATATTCTCTAAGTATTGGTTTTCTATGGTTTAACAGGTAGAAGAATTACTCAATCCATTTACTTACTATTTTTTTAAAATGTTGATTCATTTATTTTGAGAGAGAGAGCGAGCGAGCATGAGCGGTGGAGGGGCAGAGAGAGAGGGGGAGAGAGAATCCCAAGCAAGCTCTGTGCTGTCAGCATGGTGTCCCACATGTGGCTTGATCCCATGAACCGTGAGATCATGCCCAGAGTTGAAATCAAGAGTTGGACACTTAACCAACTGAGCCATGCAGGTGCCCCGAATTCATTTATTTTTTAAAACTTATTTTGTATTTTCCTTGTAAACTTCCATGGAAATCATGGTTGACATATCATGGGTTGGTGATAATTTAAACCATGGTAGGGGCGCCTGGGTGGCTCAGTCGGTTGAGTGTCCGACTTCGGCTCAGGTCATGATCTCACGGTTCATGAGTTTGAGCCCCGCATCGGGATCTGTGCTAAAAACTCAGAGTGAGAGCCTAGAGCCTACTTGGGATTCTATGTCTCCCACTCTCTCTGCGCTTCCCCCACTCGCACTCTTTCTCTGCCTTTCAAAAATAAAGAAACGTAATAAAAATTTTTTAAAAAAGAAAAAAAAAACCATGGTAACTGTAGCTACCCTGGGTTCTTTTGGGGAAGCACCTCTTTTTTTGATAGTCATTCTTTTACAATATATTTTGTTTCTAAGTGTGGTTTTAGCAGTACATAAGTAACCTTTGGTGGACTGCGGTTATTAAAAAATCCCTAAAATATTAGGAGGATTAAAAATCTTTAAGATATGGGGCGCCTGGGTGGCGCAGTCGGTTAAGCGTCTGACTTCAGCCAGGTCACGGTCTCGTGGTCCGGGAGTTCGAGCCCCGCGTCAGGCTCTGGGCTGATGGCTCGGAGCCTGGAGCCTGTTTCCGATTCTGTGTCTCCCTCTCTCTCTGCCCCTCCCCCGTTCATGCTCTGTCTCTCTCTGTCCCAAAAATAAATAAACGTTGAAAAAAAAATTAAAAAAAAAATCTTTAAGATATTAAAAATATGTTCACACTCATCCTTAAGATAGAAAGTAGAAAAACTGATGTCCCAAACAGAAGTACTCTCTGACCTGGTATGTGCCAAGACCTTAATGGTTTCCATATTATGACACTGGTTTTCACATTATGGGTTTGGCCAGTGCTGGTGATCAGGATCCAGAAGGATGTTTGAATCCATATATGTATCAGGCTTTATTTGCATATATAATTGTCTCATTTTTGTCTAGAATACAGTTTTTCACCTGTATGTAGATGCTATTGTGATTAATAAGATGCCAATTCATCTATAAGCATTGGTGAATCTAGAGTAGATTTGGGGATTATATATTTTATCATTCCACACTTACTGAAAGCACAAGTGTTCATGTAGGGGTCATTGTAATTTTTTTTTTTTTTTTTTTTGCCATTTTAAAAGCTCCTTATACTTGAAAAAAACTTGGAATCACAGATCAAAATTAATTATCTTTGCCTTTTAGAATAGACTGGAATGATTTAATACCTTTGGTAATAATGTCTTGGAGACTTTGCCCAATACCACCAGCTGTCTTCGGTTTTGCAAATGTGGTCCTGCAACAACATTTGTAAACAATATATACTGTGTAACTGGTTCCTTTTGATTTTAAAGACTGAGAGCCTAAGAAGACGTTCAGAAATGGTGTGCATTTTGCCTGCGCCTAAATAGTAGTTTTCCTTGCTTACAAGGAAACAATTGTCACAAACTTAGTGTCTTAAAACAACACAAATGTGGGCGCCTGGGTGGCTCAGTCGGTTAAGCGTCCGACTTCAGCTCAGGTCACTATCTCATGGTCTGTGAGTTCGAGCCCCGCGTCGGGCTCTGTGCTGACAGCTCAGAGCCTGGAGCCTGCTTCGGATTCTGTGTCTCCCTCTCTCTCGGCTCCTCCCCCGTTCATGCTCTGTCTCTCTCTGTCTCAAAAATAAATAAACATTTAAAAAAATGCATTAAAACAACACAAATGTATTTTGTTTCTGAAGGTCACAAGTCTGACACAGGTCTTAGGGGGTGAAAATTGAGGCACTGGCAGGGCTTTGTTCCTTTCTGGAACCTCAAGGGGAAGATCTGTTTCCTTGCTCATTTGGGTTGCTGGCAAAATTCAGTTTGTTGTGATTGTAACAGTGGGGTACCCTTTTCCTCACTGGCTGTCAACTGATAGCTGTTCTCAGCTTGCAGAAGCCACACATTCCTTAGCTAGTGGCTATCATTTTCCATGTTTGTTTGTTTGTCGTTGTTGTTTTTAGTTAAAAATTTTTTTAATGTTTATTTTATTTAAAAATTTTTTAATGTTTTATTTATTTTTGAGACCAAGAGAGACAGAGCATGAGCAGGGCAGGAGCAGAGAGAGAGGGAGACACAGAATCCTAAGCAGACTCCAGGCTCTGAGCTGTCAGCACAGAGCCTGACGTGGGGCTTGAACTCACAAACTGTGAGATCATGACCTGAGCGGAAGTGGGAGGCTTAACTGACTGAGCCACCCAGGTGCCCATCCACTGTTTGATTTTAAAGTTGAAAACCACGTTAATATGCTGATTCCTGCGCTTGGAGTTTGGACAGCACAGCATTAATCATTAACCAGATAGCCACATAGGTGGTACTTACCTTGTTTCTTCTAGGACCCCATTTTATACTTACTCTTTCAAGGAGAGCCATGTAAAGAGATTTAGCCAAGGATTTGAGAGTGTACTATCCCAAAGAACAACTACAATGCGTAAGCTGGGCTGAGCTGCAGAGAAGCGTTTCTGTTAAGATTTAATGGTGAAAAATTCTGTTGTGAGATGGGTCTTTCCGTTCTTGCGGAGGTTGGGCTCCAGAGTTAGACGGTGATGCTTGCTGTTCCCCCCGTTTGTGACGGAACTTGACGAATAAACAGATTTCTGTTGAAGAAATCTGTTAAAATGTCTTGAGCTAACAGTGAAAGGTAGGGGTGGTGAAGAACTTGCCAGATTAACGTGCACATAGAAACCTTCCAGGCTCAGGTCTCCCTAACGCTGACTTGCAACCCATCTCTTCTTTGGCGACAAGAAAGCAGATGGGCTCTTGTCACTGCACAATGAAGCTATGTAAATTGACATATTACGAAGCCAACTCTAGTTGAACGTGCATTTTGTATAAGTGGGTGGTGTTATTGGTTTATCTGGAAGGGAATGCTCAGGGCCTTTTTTGGATCACCATTGTCATGGTAGATGAAGAGATGCTGTTTATTTTTGTATGCGACTCTCTTTTTTTAATGGTACTGCAGGCAATCAGATGGATTTGGTGATAAAATAACTTATACATTGGCATCAGTGTAAGCATATAACTGTACTTCTGGGTACTGAAATGAGACAGCAGAAAACTTACCCTCCCTTTAAGAATTATGTCAGCAATCTTACATAACCTCCTGCATGCCAAGAGCACATAGCTTGGGAATTAGAAATGTAGCATGTGGCACGGGGAGTGCCCATGAATAGGGCTTGAAGGTGAAGCTGCAACTGACAAGCCTGTGTGGGACACTCTGGACTCAGCCATCCTAGGTCAAAGGCATTTTAAGGTTGAGATCTGGAGCTGCTTGGAAGCTGAAGAGTCTAGTGCATAAGAGAAAGGGCTTTGGAACAGGGTGATTTGAGTCTGTAGCTAGCTAGACTAGCTATGTGTGACTTGCGCATTTTCTCATTTTGTTGAGTAAACGCCGTTGGCTAATATTGTCTCCTAGAGGGACTTTGGATCTTTGAAGGACTTAAGAAATGAATATTCTTTGCACTGTGCCTGACATGCGGTCAAGTGATCAGTAAATGGAAGTGGTTGTCTTCTTCTTCCATTGTCTTCCCCACTTTCTGTCTTATCTCCCAATTTAGCATCAGCTTTCTAATGTTTACGTATTTTGAGAGAGAGAGCACACGTGTAGATGTGCACACAAGTGGAGAAGGCGCAGAGAGAGGAGGACAGAGGATCCATAGTAGACTCTGCCCTGGGAACAGTGAACTAATGTGGAGCTTGAACCCATGAACCCTGAGATCATGACCTGAGCTGAAGTGGGTTGCTCAACTATCTGAGCCACCTAAGCACCCAGCACTAACCAATAAATCTCTTAGGCTCTTGGTCATGAATACTGCTGTTTTGCCCTTGTATCAGGGAGAGGAATGGAATACAGGAATGGTAAAAAAAAACAAGAGCTACCCCATAGTTAGTGGTGAATAGTGAGGTTTATAATCAGCACCAGGTTTCTTGGGACTGGATGAAAGAAATCCTTCGTTTTTTAAAAATACTGTTTTGTGATTACCAGCCCCTAGGGCTATGCAGTGTGGTGACCCTGGAAATGCATACATCTGGATAGCAAATTTTAGAGTCCTACAGCCATGGGGCAACCATTGAAGCTGGGCAAATATAAATTTAACATGAGTGAAAGATTTCTATTTAACATAGTGGCTGTCACATTCCCCCCCCCCTTTTAAAAATGTTTTTATTTATTTTTGAGACAGAGAGAGACAGAGCATGAGCAGGGGAGGAGCAGAGAGAGAGGGAGACACAGAATCAGAAGCAGGCTCCAGGCTCTGAGCTGTCAGCACAGAGCCCGACGTGGGGCTCGAACTCACGGATTGTGAGATCATGACCTGAGCTACAGTCAGACGCCCAACCCCCTGAGCTCACCCAGGAGCCCCGTTGCACTTTGAATGCCTGAGAAAATCCCAGATCTTAATTTCTCATATTTCAGTGTAGACTGAAAATAGAAATAGCAACCAAATAAGTAATAGTTTTGGATTAAGGCTCACAGAAAGACAGTGAGTATCTGTGAGTTCGCAGTGATAATAATAATTGAAGGAATAGATAAGAAAATGGGGAAGAAGAGTCCAATCTTCTTCCTGAATTCCGAATACTATATATTGATACTTTTCACCTTTGCAGGGGGGAGCTTAATTTGCTTCCTCTGAAGAAGGAACATGGAGTTGGTGACTCCCTTCCAAAGATGGGGAATGGAAAACAGCAACTTCATAGTGGACAACTCTGGCATATATGACCTTAACTAAGTGATTCAAGGTCACCATCACCAGTATTACGTTGACATCACATACTCCTAATATGATGTGATCAGAAGGGCGTCTCACCCTTCGGTATTTTGAAAAACTTAGTAAAAATCTTAATAAAATCATGAGAAAAACATCAGACAAACCCCACTTGAGGGTCTTTTTACAAAATACCTGTCCTGTACTCTTCAGAACTATCATAGACCTGAAAAACAAGGCAAATCTGAAGAACTTGATTAAGCGAAACCTTCTTTTAAAGCCTTTTAATCAGGTAGTCGCCCAGAATAGTGCAGGGGAACCCCCATGGGAGATGGTGAATCTCCTTGAGAAGGAAGAGAAGCCTTGTTATGATGTAAGGCGCAGAGAGTGGTGGCACAGATTCATGTTACATTAGAGCAAGTCAGGTAATGTACGGAGAAATTAAAGAATGTTGCCTAGGGCAGTGCTGATACAATGGATTCATTTCCTCTTACTCCCTTTTAAAGACTTTGTTATTGCTCTCACTGATGTTATTGTTGACAACATGTTGGAAAGGCATGGGGAAAGACCTCACAATTTGAAATGGGAAGTTGGTCCCGTGTTCTATCTTCAAAACCTACTGCACACGAATTGTGGAGCATGTGACATTGTTAGAGCTTCCTCATGGCAAAAGTGTTGATGTCTCAATACAATGCCCTTAGTATAATTAGAGAATTAAAAAAAAAAAAAATCCATGCGGAAAAAATGTCAGGTTGGTCTGGTCTTCTGCACTAGGCACAAAATGTACCAAGTGTTGAGTGATGCAGACCAGTGTGTGTCATGATCTGAAAGGTCACTAAGAAATACAGTCTTCTCAATTATATATTAATTTATTTTTCAAAGTTTTACCAAACTGGATGGATGGCCATACTTAATTAGCCCAGAAGCAGACCAAGGCTCATTTAGGCAAAACAACTTCTGAGAATTTACACAGAACTGTAGTATCTAATTCATTGCAGTCTGTGTTAAAAATAATACTCCATTTTACTTCTTACCCTAATCATTGTCACTTTAAAGTAGCGCATAATGCTAGCTTTGAAATGCATATGCTTACATTAGTATATATTATTTCTTTTTATTAATTTCTTTTTAAGTTTTATTGCGATCCTCTGTCCATTATGAAATCATAGTTGTTTATTCTAAAAATGTTGGAAAATTCAGAAAAGTGAGATTAAGAAGCTAGAATTTACAATCTTACCATCCATTGATAATGTTTGATGTATGTATTTCCAGAATTTTTCCTTTACGTGTGCGTGTAAATGTACATATATATATCTTTTGGAAGTGGCATGATACATATAAAAATACATGTGTTTGGGGGCGCCTGGGTGGCGCAGTCGGTTAAGCGTCCGACTTCAGCCAGGTCACGATCTCGCGGTCCGTGAGTTCGAGCCCCGCGTCGGGCTCTGGGCTGATGGCTCAGAGCCTGGAGCCTGTTTCTGATTCTGTGTCTCCCTCTCTCTCTGCCCCTCCCCCGTTCATGCTCTGTCTCTCTCTGTCCCAAAAATAAATAAAAACATTGAAAAAAAAAAAGAAATAAATAAACGTTAAGAAAACTTAAAAAAAAAAAAAAAAAACATGCCATTGGCCAAAATGTTTAATTGACAAGCTGTAAGCTCTTTTCTATTCATTGCTTCTCTTAGTTTTCCCAAAACTAACCTTAGGCTTAGAGATTTCAAAGATTATCGTTTAAAAGATCTTAAACCAGGGGCACCTGGGTGGCTCAGTCGGTTGAGCATCCAACTTCAGCTCAGGTCATGATCTCACACTCTGTGGGTTCAAGCCCCGTGTCGGGCTCTGTGCTGACAGCTCAGAGCCTGGAGCACTTCAGATTCTGTGTCTCCCCCTCTCTCTGCTCGTCCCCTGCTCATGCTCTGTCTCTCTCTGTCTCAAAAATAAATAAAAACATTAAAAAAAAATTTAAAAAAAGAAATGCCAAACTGTTTTTTTTTAAAAAAAAATCTTAAACCAGTATGCTCTTTAAAAGTGGTTCATGCATCTTAGTGCTTTTTGAAGACAGTATGGTCTCCTCTTTGTCTTCGGCTGTTTGTGTGTGTATGTGTGGTGGCTTGGGCACAGGGAGTGCCGATCTTGCTGCTCTCTCGGGGCATCTGTAAATACTTAGTATCCATTTAAGCCTAAAATATTTGTGAATATTCCCACAGATTTGTTGGTGTCTAGGAGCAAAAGATATCTAGAAGGAGAGAAACATGGCAGTTTTCAGCAAGCAGATCTTGCCCATAACTTACTAAGAGTTTAAATTATTGATAGGCAAGAGAAAAACCATGGCTTCTAGCATTACTGCCTTCCTGAATAACAACGCAAGCCCTAAATGCTGCATTAGATGTGAAACGTATTTAGGTGGCCACTTTCAGGAGGAAATGGAGCGCTCTTGTGTCCTGTGTCCGTTTCTTTGTTCACGAATCCATTAATGGTGGAAAGAGGATGGGTCGTCAGCTCAGAGCAAAGGACTGATTTATTTTTGGAGATGATGAGCCTTACGCAAAACCCTTTCAGCAACCCATTTGGCTTTTACGTGCAGCTTTCTTAAGGTCTCCATCACCCGTCGTATGTTTTTTTTAACAGTGTGACGTTCGAGAACTTACCTAGGGCCTCTAGACCTGCGGGGCCCCTTGTTTTCTTCCATCCAGCCAGCGGGACTCATTTCCCTTGTGCAGCAGGGGCACAGATAAGCCAGACTGCTTTGGAACTTGTCAAGAGTTCTTGGCCACCAAGGAGTTGGAAAGGTTTCCAGATGTGATGGGCAAACAAGTACCACTGTTTGCACATCTGCCTCTCTGGCAGATAGTTACTTGTCTCCTCCAAGATCCCACAAAGACTTGGGAAAGGCAGGACAGGTATATTCCCCAAATTACATCAGCTTCTACATTTGCAAGGGTAGTGGGTAGACATCGTGACCCGGTTACCCAAATATCCTCTAATCCTCTTTGAATTAAAACAAATTAGAACTTATAATTTTCCTAGAGAAAAACATTGGTGCCATAATCAGTAATTTGAATGACGGTTTTTTCCTGGGCATTGTGGTAAGCACTTTGTTTGATTCTGACAGCAACTCTGGGAAGCAGGTTTTTCAGTGTTCTCCAGTTGATCTGTGATGGCACTGAGGTGGAGAGAGTTGAAATCTCCCATTATCTGGTAAGCGGTAAAACCCCAGGATTCACACCCGGTTTCTTAACTTCTAGAGCTCACTGTGCCCCGCTGTCTCTCTCATGTGGTGCAATTGAGAAGGGGAGTGCTAGGCATGTGTCCGTTCTTAAAAATATCAGTGCAGGGGGCGCCTGGGGGCTCTGTCAGTTAAGTGTCTGACTTCGGCTCAGGTCATGATCTCATGGTTCGTGAGTTCGAGCCCCACATCGGGCCCTCTGCTGTCAGCACAAGAGCCCACTTCAGATGCTCTGCGTCTTCCCCACTCGTATGCTCTTTCTCTCAAAAATAAATAAACGTTAAAAAAAAAATGTGAGTGCGTGAAGCGCTCAGTACTTAGATCAGTTCTGGCACCATAGTACAGGCTCAGTAAGTATTCGCTGTTTTAAAAATAAATAGGTTACTTTGGGTAAGGTTTTTTTTTTTTTTTTCTCTCCCCCATCACTTTCACTGTATTCCCATAAAAATGGCACTTATGTGCATACTGAGCTGTCAGTCCTGCAGGAGATGTCACCTCGAGGTATAACAGTAGTGACAGTGAGGAGGAGAATTAGAAGCCACTGTTGACCACAGCCATGTATGTGATGTGTGTGTCTGCAGAAGCAGCCTGGGGAAGGAAGGTTCTAGTTAGCTTTACATGGCACTCCACATGCGGCCACTACCTTTGGGCTTGTGAAATGAGAAATAGGAACTAAATGGACAGTGTGGACTAGTGGGAATGTCCTCTCCTTCCTTCAACAAATATTTATGGAGCCCTTCTTATTTTTTTCCTTCTCCAGTGCACTTTTCCTTTACTGATTGAGCTGCTTGTTTTTCAGCAACTGTGCCAGGGACTGGGCATAGGAAACAAGGTGGCGAAGGCCCTGGCTTTTGTGAAATCTGTTTTCCCTCTTGTCTCCAGAGAATGAGATAGAATACAGAAGGAGCAGACAGCATGATAGAAGGCACCCCAGCGTGCCGCCATCCACCCTCGGTCCTTTCCTCCTTCCTATTTTATTTTGAAGCAATTCGTAGATGTCGTGTCACTTCGCATGTATTTCAGTATGTGCTGGGAGAGGGATTTTTAAAAAGTCATTTAGGGGCGCCTGGGTGGCTCAGTCGGTTGAGCGTCCGACTTCGGCTCAGGTCATGATCTCGCGGTCTGTGATTTTGAGCCCCGCGTCAGGCTCCGTGCTGACGGCTCAGAGCCTGGAGCCTGCTTCGGATTCTGTGTCTCCCTTTCTCTCTTCCCCTCCCCTGCTCATGCCCTGTCTCTCTCGCTGTCAAAAATAAACATTTAAAAAAAAAGTCATTTAAAAATTTTAAGTTACAACAATTAATTCTAACACCTTAGTCATCAAATATGCAGTCAGTGTTCACATTGCTAATGATCAAATGCCATAAAATAGTTTTTTCTCTTTGAATAAGGATCAAATTAAGGTTCATGTATTGAGATATTTTGAGTGGTTGATTCATTTTTGTTTTAAATAGTCTCCATGCCCCAAATGGGGCTTGAACTCATGATGCCAAGATCAAGAGTCCCTTGTTCTACCAACTGAGCCAGCCAGATGTCCCATCTGGTGTGTTTCCTTTTATCTGTTAAGTTTCTTCTCTAGCTTCACTCCCTACCTATCCCCCCACTGTTTGTTCTCCCATGCTCTTTATCTCTCTGTCTCTCTCTGCAATTAATTAATGCATGTATTTATTTTTGTTGCAAGACATTTTTTTTAACATTTATTTATTTTTGAGGGACAGAGAGAGAGTGCGAGCGGGGGAAGAACAGAGAAAGGGGGAGACACGGAATCCAAAGCAGGCTCCAGGCTCTGAGCTGTCAGCACAGAACCCCACATGGGGCTCATACCCGTGAATTGTGAGATCATGACCTGAGCCGAAGTCGGATGCTTAACTGACTGAGCCACCCAGGCGCCCCTCTCTGCAATTTATTTATTTTGTTTGTATTAAAAAAAATTGTTTTTACATTTATTTATTTTTGAGAAACAGAGTGAGACAAAGCGTGAGCGGGAGAGGCGCAGAGAGAGAAGGAGACACAGAAACTGAAGCAGACTCCAGGCTCTGAGCAAGCAGTCAGCACAGAGCCTGATGCGGGGCTCGAACCCACTAACTGTGAGATCATGACCTGAGCCGAAGTCGGACGCTCAACCGACTGAGCCACCCAGGTGTCCCTCTGCAATTTATTTTTGAAAAAACCTGAATTGTTCTATGGTTTCCCAGTGTGGATTAGCTGATCCCATTCTTAGATGTCAATTTATGGTTTTACATGTTCCTCTGCTTTCTGTATTTCTGTTCAGTTGGTAGGTGCCTATAGACACTTGGTGTCTTTCTTCTTTATGTGAATGAAGATTGTGATTTGGTCAGGTGGAGACGGTTGCTTTTAAATACAAAAAAGTAATTCTACAAAAGAATATTTTCTCAGCGTTTGTTAATTTACATAAGCCATTTCCCCCTTGCAACATGCCTTAATAGGGGCTGAGTTTCCTCACTGTTATGTAGCATCTAACTTTGTCCTCTGATGGTTCTTGGGTATTTGTTTTAAACTGTGCCCCAATCTGAATATGTTAACTCACAGGGGCACTGAGAAAGCCTTTTCCCAAGTAAATCATGACAGATTGTAGTGTGGTTATGTTGCTTGTTTTGGTTTGGCATTTACTGTAGGTTGTGAATAATTTTTATTCATTGTTATAATATCTGTTTGTGCTCCATGTGGATAAGAATCACGCCTCTTACTATATAACATCTTCACTGAGAATGTGGGATTGAGAATTTTTTTAGTGGTTCACTCGATAAAAAAAAGAGCATTTGTGGGTAAAGATCCAAGAAAGTATTCAGGTGTTCTAGTTGTGTTGTTATTTATTCAGTTTCTCATTCAAGAAACACTTGTTGACTTCCAGGAAGTATGCCAGATGTGGGGCTTACTGTGGGGAGTGGTACCAGTGTGGGTGTTGCCTGCGTGGAGCTCACAGCCTTGGGCAGGGCACCAGTCATGTAAACATCTACACTGTCGCTAAGTACAGGAACCTTCAGTACCTGAACAGTGCAGGAGAATGACCCAGTTCTGGCACATCCAGGGAAGGTCTCAGGATCCCCCAGGGCTCCGTGTCCACACGTTGAGAATTATTGGTTTAGATCACTGTGTTTGTTTGCTTGAGTTCTGAGATACAGTGATTCTTTGATTCTAATGCAAAAGATTAGTCTACTTGAATTCAGTAGATCAAGAGTTTGTAACCAGCACCTACTTCCCTATCTTTCAGCAGAAACCTTTTAGATTTTCTTCGAGTCAACACCACTATCACAGCCCCCCCCAACCACCACCACCCTTTCCTCTGCCACTTTGACCCCCAGTTCCTGGAGTAGGCATGTGGCCTAAGATTGACCAAAGAGAGAATCACGTCTCCTTGGCTATGGCGGTTGATTCAAAGATGGGCATGTGATCTACTCAGAAATCATTAGAGCTAATACTATAAGTATTGGTGCAGTAGGAAAAAGAATACCATCGCCTTTCCTTCACCCTTGAACTGGCCGTGTCGTTGGCCTATAGCTGTTGGCTGCTCATGTTACTATCACATGGATCCTAAGAATGAAGCTCGCAGAGATGAAAGAGAGACGGTGTTAATGATGCAGACTGTACCTCTTGATTCAAGTTGTACTGTGTTACTCGGTAACATGTTAAGCATGTTATGTCTGTAAGACCATAGAGTCCTGGAGGGTGGGCAACTTGAGTTTGTGTGACTTAGATTTCCTGTTTCTTGGAACCCGAGGAATCCCGACTGATCTAGAGGTATTTGGGGGCCCGTGAATGAGCTTCAGAAGTTACATTCAAGATTCTGTGATTTGAGGGAGTCATGACTGTACAGACTCTTGACCCCCAAAGGGTAAGGCTCCCTGATGAAGGTGTTTCTAGAGTGCAAGTTACTCTCCTTCACTCAAACGGAAGAGATCTGTATCCCATTACTTTCCTTCCATACATGGGCTCCTCAACATGGAGGGTAACACCACTGATGTAACTGGGACAGGAAGTGATCACAGATTGGCTGTAAACAGCAAGAAGATGCGGAGAGATCTCAACAGCTATGGGCATGTTTTTCAGTGTGAATTAAGTTGAATCAGCGTTATTGATCTTACATTGAGTCCCTACACCGCATTTTGGGAAGCCATCTGCTAGGGGCTTCCTTCAAACTCCAATCTCCTTTCTTCACAGCTGCCAGAACACTTGTTCTATATCAGTGAGACCTGGGTCTGCAATGCTGTCAGGATCAAAGTTGAAACTCCTTAACAAGAGGTACCAAGCCCTTCGGTGGTTACCTCCAGCTCATTCTCTGACCTCATCTTGAACGCGTTCCCTTCCCCGTGAGTTTACTAAAGATGGGCTTCTCCTTCATGCAGTCCTCTGCCTACCACTGAGCTGTTGCACATGTCATTTCTTGGAGCAACGATGCACTTAACTTTCCTCACCCCTCCTTTGCTGCTGCTTCTGTTGGCCAACACGGATTCACTCTTTGAGTCCTGTCTTCTGGAAAGCCTTGCCTCATTCCCACATCTGGACTGGATCCTCCTTCTCTATGTTCTGACAGCACCCTGTACTGACTACCCTTTATAGAACTTACCGGCACTTGTTCAGCTCTGAGTCTGTATATTGTTCCATCAGACCACTAAAATTAACCATGTTCGTTGTCAGATCTCCGCCGTCTGGTATGGTGCCCAGCAATGGAATCTCAGTCAAAAC
This sequence comes from Herpailurus yagouaroundi, assembly GCF_014898765.1. Taxonomy (NCBI): domain Eukaryota; kingdom Metazoa; phylum Chordata; class Mammalia; order Carnivora; family Felidae; genus Herpailurus; species Herpailurus yagouaroundi. Next base: position 3,350,355 of record NW_024412444.1, read on the forward strand.
TTGTTGAATGAAATGTGGAGATAGGGGCGCCTGGGTGGCTCAGTAGGTTAAGCATCCGACTTCAGCTCGCTGTGGTCATGATTTCACTGTTCCCAGGTTGGAGCCCCATATTGGGTTGCCTGCTGTCAGCACAGAGCCTGCTTTGGATCCTCTGTTCCCCTGTCTCTCTGCTCCTCCCCCCTTCTCTCTCTAAAAAGTAAATAAACATTAAAAAAACAAAAGAAGCATGGAGATAGATGTACAAACTAAATGCAGAATAGTGCAATAAGGGGTGCCTGGGTGACTAAGCCGGTTAAGTATCTGACTTTGGATCAGGTCTCGATCTCACAGTTCGTGAGTTGGAGCCCTGTGTTGGGCTCTGTGCTGACAGCTCAGAGTCTGGAGCCTGCTTCGGATTCTGTGTCTCCTTCTTGTCTCTCTGCCCCTTCCCCATACTCCATCTCTCAAAAATAAATAAACATTAAAAAAAATTTTAAAAAAAGGTGCAGTGAGTGCTTTCATAGAAAAAAGTGTAAGATAACCCATGGAGGATTAATTAACCAACATTTTCAAGACCAAGGCAGTGTTTGAATAACATAGAATCTTGTGTTAAAAAAATAAAAGACTGTAAGTCTTTTAAATTCTATTTAAAAAAGAAAAGAGAGAGAGAGAGACAGACGGAGTCTCCTAATTTCACTTAGTTATTCTTTGCAGTTAATGTGTTACATCTTTTGGCTTTTACTATATAACTAGAAAGGAACAATTAGGAGATAACATGGTGTCTTGCATTGAAAATGATTATTTGAGGCCATTATCATAGTCCAAATTTCTTTCAGGATTTGCTTTTCTTTTTTATTAGACCATTGTGTCTTGTCCTATTACATTTGCTATGTCATTAGCTTAAAAACACGGGCAGACTGTTCCTTTTCATTACTGTCATAAAAATGGTATTTACTCAGGCCAGAGCAATAGTTGTTACTCAGATCATCCACAGTAGAATAGGAATGGTCCAGAAGAGTTGTGTCCTCACAACTGAGCACATTTGACACATTTTCAGTGTCCTTGATCACTTGTTCTCTCTCTTTTCTCTTAGCTACTCGGGTGTTAACCTGGCTTCATTTTGGAAAATAGGAGAAGTTCAAATATAGTATTGGGTTAGTGAGAAGTCTATCAGCAAGTGTTTTGCTTTTTATCTGCAGACAGTTAATTTCGCAGAGAAAGCTTTTGTTTTCTTTTTAACTGGTACTATGCCCGAGCTTTACTACTGTGGCATGGGAAAGGTAAATGTGGGGGTGCCTGGGTGGCTCAGCTGGTTAGGTGTCCGACTTTGGCTCAGGTCGTGATCATAGTTCATGAACTGGAGCCCCTCGTCGGGTCCTGTGCTGACAGTTTGGAGCCTGGAACCTGCTTCGGATTCTGTGTCTTCCTCTCTCTCTGCTCCTCCCCTGCTTGTGCTCTGTCTCTCTCTCTCTCTCAAAAATAAACATTAAAGAAAAGGTAAATGTGGAACCACAGATGATGTTTCCTTTTTGCATGTGCCATTCAGAACTTAATAAATCATTTCAAACCATGGAGGCATTCACACGTGCAGTTAGCTAATTATAATTTATGGCAAAGCATTTCTTAAATTAAATTAAATTCTGATATAAAATATGTCAACATCTGATATGCAAAACTCAAATAATATGAGGCTTTTAAAAAAGCATATCATTTTCTGGCAAAATTTGGGGATATACACACAAATGGCTTAAGCAGGATTGAATTTGAATGGTTTAGCAGGTGTTGCGTCTTGAGAAAAGGACAGAGCTGGTGGTAACTCCCTTTTAGCCATGGTGGCCAGACCACCTCATTCCGAGACCACCGAGCCCAGTCTTGTCAGACTTTGAGGAGGGAGACTCCGTCCAGTTCCTTGAGTCACAGAGACCACCGCGAGACTGGAAGGGGAGGTTGTGAGTGAGGGGCAGATACCAAGTTGGCTGTTTGCTGCTGGCTCCTGGAACCCTTGAGACGATGGGCTCTCCCGGCAGCAGGTGGCTGGGGACTGTATTTGGTAGGACTTCGCAGTATGTCAGTGGATCTATAGGTTGAGTTTCCCAAGTGGATGATCTTGCAGTTTTCCCAAATCAAAACTAAAATGCAGTTAAACTTTATGAGCCTCATCCATCCTTTTCCTCTCTGTAGACACTAGTATTTTCTTTCGAAAGGTATGTTTTCATAAGCCACCTATTAAAATGCCAAGGCTCTTAGCAACTGGTTATATAAATGAGCCATTTTATGTCTGTGTTTTAAAATGATCAAATCAAATCACTGCAGAAATGAGATCGGAATTAGCACCATTTCTCAAAGACATAAAGACACGACAGCCATCCCCTTCTCCATAAAAGCTTTTGGTAACACTGTGTGATGCTCTGAGTGTTCTCTGAGTAGCCGTGTGGTTGTGGGAGAGGTGAGTGTCCTGTCGGGGTTGTTTGCAAGGTTTCGCAGTTGCTTAAGAAATGAAGTACTTACTTCTTCAGCTGCCAAACAACAACAACAAAAAACAACAAAAAACCAAAAACGAAACAACCCACAAAAATGTACATTTCAAAGGTGTACCTTTCAAAGACTGGAGTCCTTTGCGTGAGAGCAGTAATTTTTGATCGTCTAAAAGACTTGGTTTTATGGGTGCCTTCTAGGAGGTCTGTTGTGATGATAGTTTCAAGTACTGCATGAATGAGAAGTATCAAATACTGGCTGAATGTGAACTTCTCGGCTTAGGCAGATGTATATCAAAAGGGCTTCCATTATGGAGTATTGTGTACTGGACAAGGAGGCAAAACACTTTTGCATGCATCCTCCGTTAAATTTCATCACCATCTGAAGAATGAGATTTTATCACTACTGCCACATGCAGATGTAATTAAAAGGTTACACCGTTATTAAGAATTTATTAGGGACGAGAGCCCTGGTGTATGGCAGGACAGTCTGTGCCTTTAATTGTTGGGTATTAAAGACCCAACCTTCACTGGAACGTACTAGATACTTGGGAGCTAATTATCCTTTTTAGTTTGCATCTATTTTTATATAACCTGATTTATAACAGTTGCATAATAGTCCTTATTATCCAACCATTTTTTTTTTATTTCTTAAGCAGTAGAATCATTTTATGACACATAGTTTTACGAGGATGGTAATACAGGTAATGTTTGGGATGAACTGGGAAGAAACCCACCCAGTGAAATTCCCTGGTTGCTTCTGCAGGGGAACTTTAGACATGTTGGCCGCTCCTGTAGCTTTTCAGAATGAAGTTTGAAGAACCCTGGACTTAAATATATATGCTGAATTTCAGGGAACCACTCCACTAACATGGGACCTTTGGATTGATGACATTTTTTTTCTCTATTGTAAGACCAGTTTTTGGTCTTCATTGTTCCGAACACCTGTGTGCCCTATGCACTCTGCATCTTCCTGCTTTTTCTGTAGGGTAAATTTCCAGTAGTGTGTTTGCTGGGTCAGAGATGATGTGTATGTGAAAGAATTGCCAAGACTCCCTCTAGAAAGGCTGGAACAAGGTACCCTCTTACCAGTTAAGTGTGGGTTGGTTCTTTTTCTACATCTCTACCATCACTATGTAGTATTTATTTTTCCTGAATAACTGCCCACCCGATAGACCTCAAATAGGATCAAATAGGATCTCATTGTTACCATTTGGTTTGTTTGATTGTTAGTGAAGGTGATCGCAAAATCTTACCACTTTACTGTTTCCCTTTGTTCCCCCACATTGCCTTCCTTCTGCTTTTGTTTGAGGATAGTCATGCTTTGCTCTAAGATTTCTTGGAGCAGGTGGCTAGTGACCAATAAAAGGACCATCAGCTGTTAGAAGTTTCCACCCAGCCCATGCTAGATCCATGAAGGAGCTGGAAGGAATGGGGGTGTGAGACTTAGGAAGATACAGAGGAGGCAGCTTGGAAAGTGATCCCGACACGTGCACAAATGCCGTGCTGACGTCTTGCTCCTTCTGGATTTTTGCCAAAGAGTGAAGATGCTTTCATTGTTTCGAATGCCAATGTGACTATGTATTTTTTGTATTGCTTCTGTTTAATAAGTATGAATTTACATAGTTTTCTTTTAAGAAATGTAAATCAGTATTAGCCAGTCATTTTATGTCATTAATTTTATGTCATCTAGAATTCCTTTGGAACCCAGAGTGCTGAGTTTCTTTGCCAATTTGTATAGTTATCCTGTAGTTTTAATCATTCCTTGCTCAGAGAAGGTGTTTTTAGAGTCACAGCACTGTGTGCCCCCACCTTGCCAGCCCCACTGAGACTACTGGGTTAGGAGCAGGTGATATGAATAGCAGCTTAGCAGCAGTGATCATTTCTGGAACACCCACTTTGTGCCACCTTTTTCATTGCACTTATGTTGAGTCAGAAATGCGATAAGAATGGCCAGCTTGGGGCACATTATTATTTTTCCCCTCCGCTTAAAAAAAAATTATCATTTGTCTAGAAAAATGTGTTTCCTGAAAGCTCTTTAGATAGCTTGGCTTTGAGTCATAGAGATACACAGATCAGTTTCAAGCTGGATTAATTCAGAGATCATGAGATGACCTCCTCTCTCCCAGAGTTTCTGTGGGAGAAATAGTTTGGTGTTTATAGCTGAGTATGTGCCTGCACACACACGTGTGTATGTAAGTACACAAAAGACTTTGATGTTCTCAGGAAATTAAAACATTAGTTGACAATACATGAACTAGCTAGCAGTGAAGCTGAATGAAGGAGAAGAAGAAAAAGAGGGAGTCTTGAGGATACAGGGATCTCTTGCTCTCAGGGTCCGGAATGAGCTGGTACTTGGGAATGGACCTGGAAAGCTATCAGCCCTTTATTTTTCCCTCGTGTTTCTGCTTTCTTGTTTTTGCAGCATTCTCTTTCTTTGCAGAGCAGCTTTCTTTCATGGAAGCAAACATGAATAACCCCTTGCTCCTTGTACAGCCACCCACGGAGACTGGCTAGCTGACTCTCAGTCACAATTCCACATTCCCTGGAAAGAGATTCTGCTTTGCCAAGCTTGGGTCACATGACTGCTCTTGGCCAATGAGTGGAGCTTCGACTCCCAGCCTAATCATGGCTGCCTAGGGCCCCCCCATGGAGATCTGGCAGGAAGCTTCCCAAGAAGAGGGTTGGCTTCTGGGCTTGGCAGACAATCCAGAAGATGTCCGATGTAATAAGAAAAAAGCAACCGAGGATTTAGACATTAATCTCCTAGACTCTAACCAGAAAATGTTAGCAAATGTAGATTTAATCATTTGGTCATGTCAGTAGCGGCTGAATAAGACCAAGAAAAATGTTCCCATAACAATAAATGCTCAACAAATATTGTGAGTTATGATTATTTTGTGAAATTACATGGAGATAAGTAATGAAAAAATGTGTGGTAGTGTTTTGCCTTCCCATATGCATACATATTTTCTACAGTTAGTTTCCAGTAGCTAAAAATCAGTTCTCCATTGAGAAGAAAAGCTTTCTTTCCTTTGTGTATATGTGTTATGGACTGCGTGTTTCTGCCCCCTCCTAATTCATGTGTTGGAGCCCTAACCCCTGATGTGATGGTATTTGGAGGTGGGGCCTTTGGGATGTAATTTGGTTTAGATGAGATCATGAGCATGGGGTCCCTTTAGTGGGATTAGTGTGTTCATAAGAAGAGAAAGAGAGACCAAAGCTTTCTGTCTCTATCATGTAAGGACCCAGTGAAAAGATGGCCATCTGAAAGCTAGAAAGAGAGCTCTCACTAGGAAATGAATTAGTTGCTACCTTGATTTTGGACTTCCCAACCTTTAGAACCCTGAGAAATTCCTGTTGATGAAGTCACCCAGTCTATGGTATTTTGTTATGACAGCTACAGCTGACTGAGACTATATGTAGCTCTTCATTAAATTATTCATCAATCTTTTGTTTAAAATCAATAGATTAGGGGCATCTGGGTGGCTCGGTTGAGAGTCTGACTGCTGATGTCAGCTCAGGTCATGATCTCATGGTGCATGGGATTGAGCCCTTTGTTGGGCTCTGCACTGATAGAGTGGAACCTGCTTTGGATTCTCTCTCTCTCTCTCTCTCTCTCTCTCTCTCTCTCCCTCTCCCTCTCCCTCTCCCTCTCCCTCTCCCTCTCCCTCTCCCTCCCTCCTTCCCTCCTTCTCTCTCTCTCTCCCTCCCTCTCTGCTCCTTTCCTGTGCAAACATGCATGCTCTCTCTCTCTCAAAATAAATAAATTAACTAAAAAACCAAAAAGGCAAAAAAAAACCCAGTAGATTAATTACCCAAACAATTGCTTACTCTGTGCCAGGTATTTGCAAGGTGATGAGGGTATTGCCTGGTTCCATCCTGAAACATACAGTTTCATGGAAGAAGAAGAGTGAGAGACCAAATACATACACAGATAACAAAGCAGACACAATTAAAAGGCATATAGGTGCCACAAAGGACATAAATGGATTGTTGGAGTTGACAGTCATTGGAACTCTGGAGGGAATAGGGCTATTTTCCATAGCTCTCTTCCCAGGCCGTGAAAAAAATCTTCTCTGACAAGGTAACCCTTGAAGCTGAGACGAGAAGAATGGCAAGAACTGGGTAAAGACCTTTCCAGGTAGAGGGGAAGGCAGTGTCGCGTTGCTGGGTTACGATGAGCGAGGCAGATTGTGGTGCAAGTGAACCTGTGTCATGATGGCCCTGTAGATGGTGAGTTTTTATTTTTTCCCGAGTGCATCAATAGTCTATTTTGGAATATAAAACAGCTATGGCAACAAGCGGATGCATCTGGGAATGAGAGGTCCAGGGGTCTGTGGGGTCACAGCAGAGGCAGCATCTGTATTTTTCTGGAGGGAGGAAGCCACACAGGGGAAATTTCTGACCATCCCAGTTTGGCTGAGGTGTGTCAGCGGGAAGTCTTGAGTCCAGAGGTTTTCATCTAAAGCATCTGGGCACATGGGGTGTCTGGTCACCACATTTAGAGGTGCGGGTTGAGGAAGTCACTGCACAGGGGATACCACTGAAACTGGAAGACACATGTCATGGCTAACATTAAAAGTAAATCCGTATGCCAGAAGCAGATAACGTGAACAAATGTTTAGTGAAATTACTCAGACGGCCAATATACCTTTGCAGGGGCAGCTTTCTTTGTGAGTTCTTCTGCAGTTTGACCAAACACATGTTTGTATGTTATTGAACTTGTGGGTGTATGTTCACGTGTCGTGTGAGTAGCAGAGTAGCAGGGTTTGAACTTGTGTCGCCTGTAGTTTGTCGAAGTGGAGAGATCTACTCCTTTCCGTATGTGGAGGCTGGGGTGTCCCCTCTTTGGCTGATGGAGGAATGCCAGAACTCTAGCACAGGGCTGCCTTCATCTTCCCCCAAGACCGGCTCTTTAATATCACTGACAGAGATGCAACCTTTGCTGGGTCCTCGGAAATTAGAGAAGGAAAATACCCGCCACTTCATTTGATTCTCTCCGGGGAGCCGAGTTGGAGTTCATTTTCCATTTGTTGTTGTCGTTACTAGTTTCTTGTCTGGAGCAGTTTCTGACTTGTGTTCCTAATGAACACTCTAATGGACTTACTCATGTTTCATTTAACAGTCTGTCTTGAAATAACCTTTTGGAAGTAGTACTTTTCCAAGCAGAGGCGTACCAGTTGGCACACCAATTGGCCTTTTAGGTGTATGGGCTAGAGATTAGATAGCAGAGGGAGTCCTCAGAGGCATTCTGTCTCTCCCTAGGACGATTTCAAGGCGTGAGGAGGAAAGGTCCTCTTGGTCTCCCCCGAAGTGCCACAAAGTCTGAAGCTTTACTAGCGGCACGCATGCCTTCAGGTTATAATGATTGTACCTAACATGTGACATCACTGGCAAGGATAATGCTGGTAGCACCTTTTGATGAATGAATTTGTATCCTGGCTCATGTTTCGGCCCTGGATGAAATCATGAGATGCTTTGGGAAAGAGGAGATCCTGAAATGAAGGAAAATGAGAAAATAGAGAGGGATGTGTGTTGGCTGCAGGGGAACTTCAAAAAGTGGGTGTGCAGTAGGGCTGTACAGAAGAAAGGACCCTGGGTGGGTTGTGAAGCCCGACCGAAGAAGGAGGAGCCGGGCGGTGTTCACCGTTAAATGTGCACAAGACAGACCTGAATGCGCGGTGTATCTGTTCTCGCCTGCGTCGCATCCGTTCTCCGTTTCTGTGGTCACTGGGTACCATTTTTCCTCGGGGCAACCAATCCTCTCCTCCTTTTCTATTGTTTTATTTTTTTAATATAATTTTTTTAAATGTTTCGTTTTGATAGAGCGGGCGTGAGCGCATGCTCGTGAGAGCGGGGGAGGGGCAGAGAGAGGGAGACAGAGGATCTGAAGTGGGCTTCGTGCTGACAGCGCGGAGCCTGACGTGGGGCTTGAACTCATGAGCCGTGAGATCATGACCCGAGCCAAAGTCGGATGCTTACCTGACTGAGCCACCCAGGTGCCCCCTCTTCACCTCTTCTGGCCTATTCCTTGGCTTCCAGGCCCCAGGGCTTGGGTATACGACTAGGTAAGAAAAGGAGAGTGTCCCTTCCTTAGCTTGAGTTGGATTTCCATCGTAAGTAAAAGGGCTTCTGGATTGGGAACCCTTTCAGGGTTTCTGCAGGGCGATGGGACTGGGTAGAACCAAGGTGAACAGCCCAGCGCACAGTGTTTCTGAAAGACCCCTGGGTTTAAATCGTTCTTTAATTTAGTGATGTCTCCTCAATGTCCACCGATGTCTCTCTCTGCCGCCTTTTTTGCCCTCAGTTGTCTCAGTGGCATGAGCTCTATTATTTTCTTATTGCAAGGGAACATAAAATGTATGCCGTTGGAGAACTGTATTTCTGCGATCCTGGTAAACGTTTGTACAAAATTCTCTCCCCTACTTACTTAACCTCCCCTTGGAAACCGTGACACTTGTTACTGTGTCCTAATGGCCTTAAATTTAAATTTCTCTTCCGCATTGGAGCTGCTGAAGTGTCCGGAAACAAGCTCAGGGTCCCAGCGTGGTCAATTATCCCAGCTATTAGAGCAGATCATTGCTGTCTGTGATGAGAGTGCTTTGGAAGACCACAAATAGTATTTTTACACCGCTCTGGTGTGCGTATGTGTGTATGTAGCATTGTATTTCAATGTAAATGCACTTCCTAATAATAGCCCATGGGTCCTTCTAGACCATAATCATGGGCTCAGTTCTCCTTTGGAATTCCCAGTATCCACATATTTCTCTCAGATTAAATATCTGTACTTTAAGATTATTCCCACTCTGGGTATTGCTCTCATTTTCCCACCATAAATCTCCTTTTGTTTCTTTCCTTTCCCCTTTGGATTTTCCGTGAGACACGTTGTTCGTATACCTCACATTCCCAGCTGAGCTTCAGCTGTGAACTTAATATTTTTGTGAAGGGAGAATTCACTTAACCAGAAAGAAAAAAATCTGGATCTACTTAAAATGTGATCTAAAAAGCAAGAGCCAAGATCCTCTAGGTAGGTCCAGAGTGACAGAAAACCGGAAGAGTTCCCAGCTTGTGAGGCGATTGGAGCCTGAGGCTAGGGTTCAGTTGGTCTTACGAAAGCCTCCCTATGCAATGGGACCCAAGAGACTTTTCCCCCTTGTCAGTTACTGCTAATAGTGTGTTGGCATGTTCATTCTTTATTATTGTTGCTCAACGCATAAAATCACTGTGTTCCAAGCCCTTGAGGTTCAGCTGTGAGACCGATCTTATTTTAACTCTTCTCTCCATCCGGGAAGCCAGCTAGGTGAGTTGGGATAATTTACTCAATCTCTTGCTACTCAGTTTTCTTACCTGTAGCATGGGAATATTGATACCTGTCTTGAAAGGTTGCTCCGAGGAATGTTGAGCTCATAGGTGATGCATATGTTTTTAAAAGAAGTCACCTGAGAGTTCCCTGTCCATTGGTGGCCTGCTTGCCCTGACACTAGATATGGTCTGTTAGATCCTTTGGGTACCATGTTCCATATTTATCTGTTGGGAGTAACCTGGTGCTTTGTTCAAAGAGCACTCTCATTGTATGGAGCTGGCAATAGAGTATGCTAGTTATAAAATTATAAATTAAAAAAAATTTTTTAATGTTTATTTATTTTTGAGACAGAGAGAGACAGAGCATGAATGGGGGAGGGTCAGAGAGAGAGGGAGACACAGAATCTGAAGCATGCTCCGGGCTCTGAGCACAGGCTCTGAGCCTCAGCACAGAGCCCGACGCGGGGCTTGAACTCACGGACCATGAGATCATGACCTGAGCTGAAGTCGGACACTTAACCGACTGAGCCACCTGGGCGCCCCAATAAAATTATAAATTTAAAAGTTAGGCTTCGTTAGTCCTTGGGTCATCCTCCCCTCACTGTGTGACCTTTAAGAGGACAGTTCACTTTTTTGAACCTCATTTCTGTTGTTATCTGTTAATTGTGGAAAATTCTATGCTACTTATCTCTTGGTTGCTTTATAGGATGAAACATATATAAAGTTCTCAGTGCAACAGGTGATGTAGAATGCTGACTAGGGGGAGGTTGTTTTGTCTTATTATTATTATTATTATTATTATTATTGATGTCATTATTACCACCACCACCACCACCACTGTCATCATCATCGTCATCATCAGTGTCATTTCTTTTAAAGTTTATTTATTTTGAGAGAGCATGCGAGTGGTACAGGGGCAGAAAGAGAGAGAGCACGCGAGTGGTATAGGGGCAGAAAGAGAGGGAGCGAGAATTCCAAACAAGCTCCACACTATCAGTGCAGAGCCCAATGCAAACCTCTAACTCATCAATGGTGAGATCATGACCTGAGCTGGGAACAAAAGTTGGATGGTTAACCGAGGCGCTTCTCTTGGGTGTCCTTGTTATAATCAGTGGTTCTCACCCAGAGGTTATTTTACCTCCCAAGAGGCTTTGGCAACATCTGGAGTTAGTTATTCCTTTGGTTGTGACTACATAGGGGGCATGGTACTGGCATGTCGTGGGCAGAGATCATGGATGCCATTCTATATCCTGCAATGCACGGGGCAGCCGCTCCCAAACAAAGAGGTAGCTGGTTCCAAGTATTAATGGTGTCAAGGTTGAGAAACCCTGATAGAAATAAATTGTCCACACCAGTCAGTGATGTCTTCTGGAAATCTTTCCTCGGTTTTGATGTTCTGGTATTAACATGTCCCTTTTACTAAGCCATCTGAAAAATTCTCTGTTGTGCAAAATGATGGATTCTTTGGAACTTTCTGATTTTCTAACTTGTGTGCTGTGCTGAGCAGAGTCCGTGCCAGGCTGTGTTGAGAAGCTAATGGTGTGATACTTCTCTGGGCTTCTACATTGATAAGACAAATGTTTTTTTTCAAAGTTCTTGACTGTTATGAATGGGATGTGATGGTTCTTGGACTTGTTGTGGGGAGAGATACAGAGTGGATTTTAGAGATGCCCCAAATCGTTTGTGCTAGATTCTTGTTAATTTATCATTATTAGTACCTTTAAGGTGTAAGTAGCCTCTGTGGGGCTTAGTTAAAAAAGTTTTTTTGGAAGCTCTCACGTTTCCTGTGTAAGAGATGGTCTGAGGCATTTTGTCCTTTATAAAATTTTTTTAACAAGCTATGTTGCCTCCTGACATTCTCAAATTATGGATGGAACAAAGTTTCTCAAAGGCAACAGTTATGAGAATTGTGAGGGGCACAGTGTGTCACATGTGACTATTTCTTGAGTGAATCTTTTATTTGTAGTAAGTAAACATGTAAATAATAATTATTTAAACAGTGACTATTGAGAATAAAGATATTTCATTTAGCAACTGTAATTTCATTGAGAAAATTTCATTTAGAAAAAGTAATACATTTTCGTGTCTACAATACCCTTTACAATAAATGTCACCTGTGTAATTTTAGCCCAGTGTTAAATTTTCATCTCCTTATAGAATAGTGCTAGGTTCTTGGTACTATTTTTAGTCTATATCTCTTTATTAAAGATTTTTGGTTTCCGCAATTAAAAAAGTATGAGCTTCTTTGCCAGTGTCGTATTCAGAATCTCTTTCATTTTGCACATGGTAGAAAAACAAAGAAACAAAACCAAAAGTAGGTGAAGATGTTGTTGAAAGGGTAAAAGGAGGCCCCAGCGAAGGAGTCTTTTGGGGTACTGGAAGCGTCTCTGCCTTCATCTGCCTGATGGTTACATGGCTGTACCATCAGCAGACAACATCCTGGTGTAGAGTTGAAGTTTGTGTTCTTCACTATGGGTAAGTTAGAGGTCAGTGAAACACACACACACACACACACACACACACACACGCGCGCGCGCGCGCGCTCACACGGTGGTCCTTTTAAAAGGAGTCTTGGAGACCGTGTTGGAGTCACCACAGAAGAAAAAATGGCCTTTCAGTCAGCCTTTGAATAATTACTCATTTGAGTGTTGGTTAAAAGCCAGGTATTGTGTGCTTGATGGAGGTTATAGGGATGGACGAGAGAAAGATGGTCTTTGCCTGCACTTTGACATCATTTTATTAATTCTCATTGTTCTCAACAGTTGGATAGAGCTGCTGGTTCCTCATCCCAGTGTGCAGTGTGGGGTTGGGTAGTACCTTGTATTCTTAGGGGGTCTTGAAGTAATTGCAACACACTTGTAGATTTTTCTAGACATCTCTTACACACATGCTTCACTCTTTTCCCACTATTTTTAGTTATATGAGTAATTCATGAATGCATTCATAAGGTCAAAAGTTAAAGCCCCAAAGACAAAGGAAAAATTGCCTCCATCTCCTTCTCTTTCCTCCCTCCCTCAACCAAACAGTATTTAGAAATTCCATATCATGAGTAACCATTTTGTTCAGACCTCCTCTGAGAGGGAGGAAGAGAGAGAAGGAGAAGAGATGCTTTGGGAGTTAATAAAATAGGAACTCTTTTAGTGAATTTCTTGACAGTTTTGGTTTGTATGTATTACCTTTCTTATTTTTTTTAATATAACTACTATCACATTAGGTTCCAGTACACTTTAAAACTTATCTGTGTATGGGGTGCCTGGGAGGCTCAGTTGGTTAAGCATCTGACTTAGGCTCACGTCATGATCTCATGGTTCGTGAGATTGAGCCCCACATTGGGCTCTGTGTTGACAGCTCAGAGCCTGGAACCTGCTTGGGATTCTTTGTCTCCCTCCCTCCCTGCCCCTTCCATGCTCATGCCCTGTCTTTCAAAAATAAATAAATGGTTAAAAAAAATAAATTACAACCTATATGTGTATTTGGAAAAGTTGGGAAGGGAGTCATTAGACTGAAGCAAGGATGAGTGGTGAGTGGGAGAGTTGTTTGAAAGTGAGGTGGGCTGCTAGGAAGACGGATGCCCAGATGTGTAGAGATCTTCCTCAGACTTTGATAATGTCAAGCTTTCTCCAGCCAAGTTTGCCTAAGATACTACATCACCTTAGTGATCTAAGTGAAAAGATTGTTTCCCCCAAATTTGGTAGTCATCTTGATGGATTCTACGATTTAAGCATCCTGGCATTTTTCTTTTCTTTTTTTTTTTTTTTTTAATTTATTTATTTACTTTTGAGACAGAGAGGGAGAATCCCAAGCTGCCTCTGCATTGTCAGCATAGAGACTGATGTGGGGCTTGATTTCACTAACCGTGAGATCATGACCTGAGCCAAATCACGAGTTGGACCTTAATGGACTGAGTCACCAGGTGCCCCCATCCTGGCATTGTTCTAGAACGTTATGACCTTGTATCTGATCTCAAGACCTAGCCGCTTTTATCAGTTTAAAGCTTGAGATATTTGTTGTTCTTGTTTTTAACCAGTTCTTTGAATGTCCACTTATTAGACCTGGAAATATTCCAGCCATTGCCTTTGACTGCATCAGTGTTTTGTGTAACTGGATTCTAAATGCCACTGTTTTTGACATGAAAAATTCCCCTTGACTTTCTGTGGTTGTTTCTTGCCATTTCAAAACAATATTCTACTGGAAACTCCAGACCCATAGTGTTAGCCTAGAAGAGATTTTCCTCAGAGTTGTTCTTTATCTCTCATTTTCATAAACATCTAAAGTATAAACCAGTGTTACTTGGCAGTTTGTAAATAAACGTAGGGTAACTAATGAGAAGAACTAAGTAAGAACTTCTAGAGAAATGTGCCTGGGGTTGCCTAATTTATCCAACCCTCTTACATCCTGGAAAAGACAAAGAACTTTGTAACAAATAGATCTGTTCTAACACAAAGGAAGTAAATACAAGAATAAAATGTCAAGGAGTTCCTGGTAGAATCTAAGAACATCAAATACTTGGAAACCATAGGAGTGCATATATTTTTATTTTTTTTTAAAAATGGGTTTATTTATTTATTAATGTTTATTTACTTTTGGGGGGGAAGGGAGAGGGAGGGAGGGAGATAGCACAAATAGGAGGAGAGGGCAGAGAGAGAGAGAGAAAGAATGTCCCAAGCAGGGTTCATGCTTACCAGTGTAGAGTCTGATGCAGAGCTTGAACCCATGAACTGTGAGATCATGACCTAAGCTGAAATCCAGGAATCGGATGCTTAACTGACTGGGCCACCCAGGAGCCCTTTTATTATTTTTTTATTTTAAGGTTTTTATTATTGCTACTTCCCAGTGATGATAATTTTTCCGGTTTCCTGTATGGCCTTTTTTCTCTGTAATTAAAAAACACTTCCCATTATGGGAGTACCTATCACACTGGATGCATTTTACATGTTTTGAGACTGTTCTGGTTTGTCTCATTGAATCATATCATTCTGCCCGCTGAATGATAAGGAGAAGACTGTGATAAGTTTGATTTGGACTAGTTCACACCCAGGTGTGGTCTTTTATAAGATTTCCCTCTATCTCCTTCTAGGGATAAGAAATAGAAAATTACCAAAGAATGCTCTTCAGTTTTTAATAAAAGAGTGGTAGTGAAGGGTTGATTACATTTGATACATAACACTTTACCCCCCAATTTTTACCTTCTCTGACACTGAACCACTACGGTACCTTTCAATGTGAAGAGTGATAATGAATGATGAAAAAAGGGATGATGGTGATTGGCACTTAATAAGGGCTTCCAGTGTGCTGGGCATGATTCTCCATGCTCTACATGTATGAAGTCATCTGTTTTTCCCTACAACCCTATTTGGGACAGATATTATTAGCATCTCTATTTACAGATGAGGAAACGGAAGCATTGAAAGATCAAGTAACACATCTAAGATCACTCAGTTAAGTACGGGTTAGACCTGGAATTAACAATCACGAATCTTTGTTCAGAATGTCAAAAAACTGGGAAAGGTGATTATAAAGTTATTTTTGAACAGTATGTTAATTGTGTGTCCAGATAATATGGTTACTTTTTTTTTTTTTTTTTAAACTACCAGACAGCTTTTCAAGTGAAGAACGTTTAAACGTAAAGCATTGGATACTATTTTTAACCTGGGGGAAAATGTGTAATACGCTATTGCATTTTCAAAGATTCTTGAAGCACAGGCCAAAAGAATATACTTTTAAACCAAATGTAAGTATGGGTGTTAATATCCATTGAAAACTATAGTCCACTGACTTATGAACCGCCCTTTTAATGTGGCTCTAGCATTATTGGAAATTGTTTTAATTAAAGGAAACCTCAGTTCGCAATGAGGTTAGATCCTGGGAATATTCATTGTGAGTGCAATCAGCATCTATCTGTAGAGTTGATAGAAACCCGAGGCATTCTCCTGAAGCCTTGATAGAGAGGCGAGAACTGCAGGGCTATACGCCCATCTTGATAGGAGTCCTATCGCTGAAGTCTTTCTTCGGAACTTCAGAATGGCATCTTTGATGTATGTTTCAGAATGATGTGGGCCCTGTGGGTTCTCATGACTTCTGTTTCCTGTGAGGTAGAAGGGCAGGAGAGGTCATTGTTCAAAGCTTCTGTGGCCCTGTTTATGAGGCAAGGAATTGAAGACGGGTTTCCCAAATTCAGTCATGTTTTATCCCTTTCGAGAGCTGTAGCTGAGGAGGTACGTATAGTGTCCACAAACTATTATGGGTTCTTCCCATCCAAGGATGTACTGCACAATTTCCCAACATACTGAATAAGTTCCAGGAGACACTTGTTATTTTTCCCTGTCTCTCTTTTGGTTAAAATGTGAAACCAGATGTTTCACTGTTTGAAATGTTAAAAATAGCAGTTAAAATATTAATATTTACCAAAACCGGGGTTCTGTTTTCTTTGTCTTTATTTTAAATCTGTTGAATCAGAAGCAGCAATTGCCAGGCATATATCAGAGTAATTAAAAAGCTTTTCTAGAATAATGCTGTTAATCCTAGATTCTCTCAAGGCACCTCGTCCCCGTTAAAGCTTTTCTGGGGGATTTTTTCTTGGTGTCGTCTGTGCTAAGGTCTTTATCTGTTTCCACTCTTTCTTTTGAAAACTTGAGAGGCCATTGAAGCTGGGTAATGGCTTGTATTGTCTGCACTAATTAGGCTTGGTGTGTATGTCAGAGACGGAGGGTTTACATTTTTTTCCCTGAAGTTCAAAAATTACCAGCAAATAATCACTTCAGCTTCTGTGTATAATGAATAATCAAACTGATGAGGCATAGCCAGGGTTTTCTTTTTGCATCTACTTTATTTTTCTAACTCTTGCAAACCAGCCTTCTCTATTATGACATACATGGAAGAGTGGCCGTTGCAGGCTGGCTTTATGGGACATTTCAGCAGCAGGGCCATAACCAAATACCTAGAATTTGTGTCTCAATTCTTAATAGTGGGGGAGCGTCTGAGGGTCCAGCTTAGGTCATTCAGCTTTGGTGGGGGAGAGCCTGTGTTTCTCACATGGAGACGGGGTCAGTCTTCAGGGGCTTGGTGTGAGGAGAAGTTGACAGTAGTAGAGGAATGAATGGCCAACACTTGAGGCATGCCTTTGCAAGAGGATTGTATGTTAGCATGTGGATTCGAACGTTGTTTTCCTACACCTCTTAACCACTATAGAATTGAAAGACTCTTCAGTGCTCCCCAAGGAGGCCGAGGTTTTTAGGTTGAAGTATCTTGATTCTTTCAGTCCAGGCTACCATTTTCCTCCTGTATTAGCTTAGGCTCAACATTTTTTATCCTGCAGTCCATTTAATAAGATGAGTCTACCGGGATCCAACTCTGTGTGTTCTGGGAAAAATAGGCTATGGTTTTGTCTGATGTTCCTATGCTTAACCATTAGAATGGCTACCCATTTTGGCTTTTAGTCAAAAGAAGGACCATTATTAGACTTCAAAGGGGTTGGATTAGAAACTTTCTGAGCCTGGGTTAATAAAAGAGTGATTTAGGAAGAGCAGTGCTGGGCAAATACTTTGCAAGGAGGCCTCAATCGGCTTCCTTGTCCTTGTTCTTGATTCCTCCCCAGTTATTTGAACTGTTGTAATTAAGAAGGCAATAAGATCAAAAGGTCAAACAAGACCTGTTCTGTTTTTCTTTTTCCTTATTGTGGTCTAGTGGCCTTGTAGTTGTTCTTATTTTTGAATATTACATCTCAATTTTTATTTTTTTTAAGTTTTTAATTTTAATTGCAGTATAACATGCAGTGTCCTATTAACATTCACAGTCCTGTTAGCTTCAGTTGTACAGTATAGTGATTCAACAGTTCTGTACATTATTCAGTGCTCATCATGATAAGTCATCTTGATTTTTAAGTCCTGAAGATTTATTTTGGTGGTGGTGGGGGGGGGGGGGGGATTGGGGCAGAGAGAGAAAAAGGGAGCGAGAGAGAATCCCAAGTAGGCTGCATACTCAATGTGGAGCCTGATGGAGAGTTTGATCGCATGGCCGTGAGATCATGATCTGAGCCAAAATCGAGAGTCAGATGCTTAACCAACTGAGCCACCCAAGGTGCCTTGGGGTCTTGATTTCTAAGTGTTGGGTTTGTAGGGGCACCTGGGTAGCTCAGTTGGGTGAGCAGCTGATTTCTGCTCGGGTCATGATCTCACAGTTTGTGAGTTCAAGTCCCCCATCAGGCTCACTGCTTCAGTGCAGAGCTTGCTTCAGATCCTCTGTCCCCCATTCTCTCTGCTGCTCCCCCACTTGTGCTCTCTCTCTCTCTCTCTCTCTCAAAACAAATAAAATGTTAAAAAAAGTGTTTGTTTGGTGACATTGGGGTAAGTGTAAATTTGCTTTGGCTCTTAGGAAAGTTAGAACTAGTTTGCTTCCTAAAGACTTATTTGCTTTTTAAAAAGAGTAATCTTTTTGTTCATCTTGATGCTACAAGTTCTGAAATGAAAGGTATGCAGTATGTTTATTTTATTAATAATGACTGCATATGATTATGCTTATAATAATAATGTTTCTTGCTTAGTGTGGTCTGGGAAAGAACATCATCTTGAGGACTTAAAGATTTTCCTTTGGGGGCGCGTGGGTGGCTCAGTCGGTTAAGCGTCCGACTTCAGCTCAGGTCATGATCTCGTGGTCTGTGAGTTCGAGCCCTGCCTTGGGCTGTGTGCTGACAGCTCAGAGCCTGGAGCCTGTTTCAGATTCTGTGTCTCCCTCTCTCTCTGACCCTCCCCTGTTCATGCTCTGTCTCTCCCTGTCTCAAAAATAAATATACATAAAAAAAAAGATTTTCCTTTGTGTGCGAGATGCTGCCTTTTTGTGGAAAACAGAATAAAGACAGGAAAATTTGATGACATTATTGAGGCTGTATATTATTCAAGGACTTTTTCAAAGCAAGATTTGGGATTTTTTTCACCCCCCTTTGGAAAGTACTTCATAAGTCTTACTGAGTCCTCACCAATTTTGGATCTATACAGGAGTGGGACCCTGAGAGAGTAGAACCTTGGCAAAACCAACCTCTTGAGGTATTTCTATTTAATCATTTAATGTTTAATAGGCCCAGAAGGTACTTTCTGGAATCTTATATGAAATGGGTTTTCTATAGTGGCCTGAGAGATTGAAGTGTGGAGGTACCTTCTATGAACAATGACAGAAGTGACTCCATAAGGTAGGACTCAGAGACTTGGGTTTGATATCTGAATTTTCTTCAGACTGGCTAGTTGATTTTATTAAAAAAAAATTTTTTTTTGTTTATTTATTTTTGAGAGAGTCTCGAGAGAGAGAGAGAGACAGGTAGAGGGCAAGCTGGCGAGGGGCCGAGAGAGAAGGACACTCAGAATCCGAAGCAGGCTCCAGGCTTTGAGCTGTCAGCCCAGAGCCTGACGTGGGGCTTGAACCCATGAACTGTGAGAACGTGACCTGAGCTGAAGTCAGACCCTTAACCGACTCAGCCATTCAGGTGCTCCCTGGCTAGTTGATTTTAAAAAGTCAACCTGTCTTTTCCGATTTTCAAATGTCTCAGAGGTGAAGCGGGAATCACTTAATTCAGCCTGTCAGGACCGGGTGAAGGATTAAATATTGAGTATTTTGTGCAAGTGAGAGGTCTTTCAGCTAATAAGTAAAACGTCCTATGACTTGTGACTATGGATTGTAGGAGGGTATTTGTAGCATCTGGTGCCACTTGCTTGACTGCAGTCTGACTTCCCAGGGCTTTGGTTAGTGTGCAGGAGCTCAGGATTGAGGAGGATGAAGCATCCTTCCAGAATGCGGCAGAGGGAAGATTATGCCATGGGACTGTGGCACAGCTTCCCTGGTCCGTCCGCCATTCTGCTTTTCTTCCTTGCCCACCGACAGGAAGTGGTTTGGTCCTTGTTTTATTGTGTTTATTTTTTTAAGTTTTTGGTCAGTTTGGTTCTTGGGGAATAAAATAACCTTTAAAAATGTTCCTTTTACTCTCACTGAGCACCGCCCCCGCCCCGCATCATTGTAGAAGACGTCTGAGACTAATGTTATTTCCCTTGGAGGATGCCCCATTTCTCTAAATATTGATTTACTTTCGGAGATGCTTCAGTTTGGTGAGAGGAGCAGTACGAAGAAAAATGCGAAGTAGAACTCCTTTAGCAAAAGCTCCCGTAGAATTGATTTCATTACAACAGAGGGTCTTGAATGCAAGCCAGACTTGGAACTCTGTCTTAGTGGCCCATAGCCCTCTGCATGTAGCTGGCCATAGGGCCTGCAAGGAGTGAATTCAGGTAGCAACTCCCTGAAATAGCTTAGAAATGAATCATCTGGGATGCATAGGGAAGAGCGGTCGTAACTTATGTACATTCTGGCAATTTGTTTCCAGCGAGAAGGAGCTGTTCCCGTAGCAAATAAACAACCAATACGAGAGTCCAGGCTTGGAGTCCAAGGCTTGTTACGGAGTTCATAGCCCTGGCTGGTCCATTCTTCTTTTTAAACCTCAGTAATGTTATTTGTTTATAATATTATTTAAGATTGGGGTGCAAACACCTAGCCTCTGAAAACTCTTTGTGAAACTTCGATGTGCTTTTACCATACACGTGAGTCGTGAGTCCTGTTCAAATGAACTTTTGGGGAATGTCTCCCATTCGTTTCCTTGAACTTACTTAGGCACGGTTGAGTGATGATGTGTGTTAATTAGTTTTTACGGTTTCTGGTTTGACCTCTAGGAAGTTTCAGAGAGTCTAGAAGGTGTAGCGGGGAGGAAAGAAGCAGCTTCCAGACCTGCAGGCCATTGCAGGGATGGTTTGCTAACGAGTTAGCCTAAATGAACATTTTTCATGATTGGCCTGCCCTTACCTCCTTAACTCCTGTCAGTCTCTGTGCCATACTGTGTTTCAGCCATAGTGGACTCTCTGATTACTTCAACTTGCTCAGCTCTCCTTCTTCCAGACCTTTGGCACAGGCATTTCCTTCTGCCCAGGGTACTGTTTTTCACTTACTTCATTGGCTAGCTTCTACTCATAAGTTGCAGTTATATTATCATATCCATTTATAGCTACTGCTTACCACCCAAGGTTAAATTAGGTGTTCAGCCTCTGTGTTCTCATCGCATCACGTACTTAATTCTGACAATCTTTATTACTGGTGCCCATTTGAATCTGTCCATCTGGTCTACCAGGACGCGAGCTCCTAGAAGAAGGCAGGGAATGTGCCCTGTTTGCTGTTGTATCTCCATGCACTTAATACAGTCCCTAGTTAGTTACATGGAATACTTTTTAGGTATATAAATGAATGATGTGTGAGAGTTAGTTCCCTTGTCGCTCAAGTACAACGTGTTTTGGCATTCTATTTAAAGTTTCTGGGCTGCCTAGAACTGGCTAAGCATAACATCTTTGTTTTGACAGTAGGCTGTTCGCTAAAAAAAATGGCAGAGGAGGACTTTTCAAGTTGAGCTTATCACTTGGTGATCTGGTTTCTGGTAGAGTGTGTTGCTATGAAAATGCTCCAGTGCCTGATCAGCTCAAGGTGCCTTAAAGATGATTATGGCCCGTGTGTGCAGTGGCTCATCCTTCACTCATTTCTTAATCCCAAATGCAAAATCTGTCTACAAATCATGCATAATTTTTCTTGTGACTGAGAGTGCAATAGAATGTTTGCAACTGAACGTGGCTTCTGGGGAGGAAATACAGCTAGTGTTATTACAGTTACAGACACTATTCCGATGTCAGATCAGTTGAAATGTGACCTGGTTGGAGAGGAATGTGGTTTCTTCTAATGAAATGTTCTGTGCCTGTGGTTTATTCAGAGGTGCCTTGATTGAAGATCTTTAAATAGGAAGACCAAAGATAATGCATTGAGAGGGGTGTGTCCATCAGTATTAAAGGATCGCTTGGCCAAAGGAATGATACTTAACACCACGAATGTCTCTATGAACTTGTTTGGGAGATATTTATTCAGTGACATGACTGTAATGTTTTATTCATTTGTGGTATGGATCAGGGGAAATATTTTGATCCTGTTTCCACAGCAGAGTAGATAAACATTTTTTCCCTGAAATTTAAGGAATGTGGATTTCACTCATTTTTTTCATGTTCTGATTCATTTAATAAATATTTATTGAGTGCCATTTATACTAGGCTGTGTTCCAGGGGCTGGACCTGGAGAGCAAAGAACTAGAGACTAAGACTAAGTATTTATAACACGTTTTGTTTCTTGTAATGATTTCTCTTATCTGGGTGAATTTTATGCTAAATAAATAACTGTGTAGAATCCATTGTGTGACAAGAAGGGAAAGGGTGAGTGCAATGCAGTGTCATCCACGGCTCCTCTATTACTGAAGGGTAAACATTTACTTTTTATCCGTGTTTGTCATGATTTTCTCAACCTGTCATCAATTTTGGTCACATTGTTGGCTTAAATGTAGTAGACAAAACCTAACACCCCGCCCCCTTCCCCAACAAAAAGAGAGTCATGAAATCAGACTGATGAAATACTACCCAGATAATGGAGTCTTCTGGTTCTGTTGCTATGAACATGGCGCCCTCTTGCGGTTAACCATGGTTGTTTCACAATTATTTCTCCACTATATGCTGCCTTATATAAAAACTGTGTACTCATCCATGAATACATCTGGAATGTAAAAGTTCAGTCACATTGGAAGCAGCTTTATGTAAATACAGTTAAATGCCATACCATGCCTCCATGTACCATGTAGAATACACTGTTTTTGACAGATTCACAGTGTTGTACGACCCGTGAACCACGGTTTAATTTTAGAAACTTTCTGTCCCTTCCAAAAGGTATCTATACTCCACAGTAGTCATTCCCAGCTCCCTCCTTCCCTGTGACCCCACGTCCTAGGAAACCACTCATCTACTTTCTGTCTGTAACAATTTGCCTATTTGGGACATTTCGTATAAATGGAATCTTAAAACATGGGGTCTTTTGTGACTGGCTACTGTCACTTTTCTTGATTTCAGGTTCATCATGTTTTTAACCTTATCCATACTTCATTTCTCTCCATTTCTAAATAATGTCCCATTGTATGGATATGCTACATTTTATTTATCCATTCATCTGTTGATGGACGTTTGAGTTGTTATTACTTTCTCACTGTTAGGAATAAGGCTGCTATGAACATTTGTGTATAACTTTCTGTTTGCACATGTTTTTATTTCCCTTGTGTAAATATTTAGGAGTGGAATTGCTGGTAGTTTTTGGTAATTTTTAGCAGTTTTATGGTAATTTTTTCATTAGCTTTTTGAAGAATTGTCAGACAATTTTTCATGAAGGTTCCCATTTCTCCACATCCCTACCCAAATGTGTTATTGTGCTATTTTATTTAAGCGGTCCTAGTGGGTGTGAGGTGGTTTTGATTCACATTTTCCTAAAGGGTAATGATGTTGAACATCTCCTTATGTGCTTATTGACCTCGTCTATCTTCTTTGAAGAAATATCTTTGTTTTTTAATTTTTAAAAGTTTATTTTGAGACAGGGAGGGAGGGAGAGAGAGAGAGAGAGAGAGAGAGAGAGAGAGTGTGTGCGCGCGCGCGCATACATGCGCAAGCACGAGAGAGAGAGAGCGAGAGAGAGAGAGAGAGAGAGAGCGAGGGAGAGAGAGCAATCCAAAGCAGGCTCCGTGTCCTTAGTGCAGACCTTGACGCAGGGTTCCATCCCACAAACCATGAGGTCAGGACCTGAGCTGAAATCAAGAGTTGGATGCTGAAGAAATACCTATTAAAATTCTTCACCTGATTTTAATTGGGCGGACTTTCTATTGTTGAACTCTAAGAGGTTTTTGTTTGTTTTCAGTATGTATTCCAATTAATAGATCCTCATCAGATACATGATTTGCAAATGTCTCCCCCTTTCTGTGGTTTGTCTTTTCATTTTCTTTATAGTATCCTGTATAGCACGAAAGTTTTAAATTTTGATGTAGTCCAGTTTACCTGTCATGTATCAGTGAAAATGAACCTTTCATCTAAGTAGTGATTTAAAAAAATCCATATAATTATTTTTTAATTAGTTTCTATTCTTCCTTGTTCCAAGAGGTTTACAAAATACTCAGTAGCTCCTCCCTGGATCCGTCTTCTTTTTAACTGCTGTAGAAAATTCCCATGAACTGTCTTAACACATACAAATTTCTTGTTTATTACACTTCTGTGGGTTAGAAGTCTGGTGGATCTCACTGGACTAACATCAAGTTGTTGGCTGTGCTGTGTTCTTTTCTGGAGGCTTTGCAGGAAAACTCGCTTCCTTGATGCTTCCAGCTTCTAGAGGCTCCTTCCGTCTATCTTTAGAGCCAGCAGCCCTGCATCTTTGTGTGCCTTTCTTCCATAGTCACACCTCCCTCTGCTTCTTTTTGTGTGCTTCCCTTGTGGTATAGATTTGGCCCACATGGATAGCTCAGGATAACTTCACTATTTAAAAAATTTTTTTTTAATGTTTTTATTTATTTTTGAGACAGAGAGAGACAGAGCATGAGCAGGGGAGGGGCAGAGAGAGAGGGAGACACAGAATTTGAAGCAGGCTCCAGGCTCTGAGCTGTCACCACAGAGCCTGACGTGGGGCTTGAACTCACAGACTGTGAGATCATGACCTGAGCTGAAGTTGGATGCTCAACCGACTGAGCCACCCAGGTGCCCCAACCTCACTATTTTAATGTGTCTGTAATTAGCAACCTTCATTCTCCCTTGCCATGTAATGTTTTCATAGCGTTCTGGGGAATAGGATGTAGACATCTTCCAGGGCCATTGTTTTGCCTACTATGTTTCCTAAGTAGAATTTCTGCCAACTATGACTGTAGGGTATCTCCCTTGGATAGCCTTGGGTTCTAGACTTG
Organism: Herpailurus yagouaroundi; assembly: GCF_014898765.1. Lineage (NCBI taxonomy): Eukaryota > Metazoa > Chordata > Mammalia > Carnivora > Felidae > Herpailurus > Herpailurus yagouaroundi. Next base: position 3,374,931 of record NW_024412444.1, read on the forward strand.
GAACATGTGATGACCTGATGAGAGCTACATCCCATCCCAAACTCTCTGGGACAGTGAAACCTACCAGTCTGCCTAGGAGAATGTTCGTTTTGCATGTGTCGCTTTTTACAGAACAGTCTTATGTTTGTATTGAGGGGGCTCTTCAGCCAGATGGTTCGCCTCCCCCTGACCCTGGGTCTTTAGGAGAGCCAGCTAAACTGTGTTTTTGTAGCCTTGGAGGGAGGGGCAGGGTGAAAGGGATTAATCAGAATTGAGTTAGCAGCAAAAGCAAGTCCCTTTGGTATTAGTTGCTCTTATTACGAATGTTGCCAACATTGGCCCCCTGGAGCTGTTAGGATTCTGTAACAGCCTCTCAGTCATGAGATGCAACTGAATTATCTATAATATGAGTTTAATGTCAAGTCAGTTTCATTATATCCTTGGTCTTTGAAAAGTTGCAATTGCTATATAATTTATATAATAATTCTTTTAATGACCTTATTTCTGTGAAACAAACTATTCAGTTAAAAAAACAACCCACACACTAGTCTATTCCCTGATCAGGGTAGATAAGGCAGTCGGGGACACGAAACCCTTAAATGCCCCGATGATTAAATGAAGTCCTTATCCCAGTGCCTGGCACCCCAGCCGAAATCAAGAGTCAGATGCTTAACCAACTGAGCCCCCCTTCCCCAGGTACCCCTTTCCTTCTAAACTTTAAGAGAATAAAATATGGAAGCACTGAAACCTAAAAACTGAAAAGTACTAAGAAAACTACAAATTATCCATGGCCACAGCTTTTAAAAAGTACAAGCAGTGCTAAGCCCTCCTGCCCCAGGTGGGCTAGATTCTTTTCCTCTCTCATTAGCCCCCTTCTGTGAACCCCCGTTAATAGTTTGGTTTCCATCCTTCCTGAATTTTTTTTAAAGTTCTTACAAACAAACCCACACATGTTCTTAAAAGATGCAGTAGGTTTATTCATCCAATTGATCAACTTAACAACCTATTTTAAATGTTAGAATCTTAAAAAGAAAACACAAAAACCGGATTCTTCCCTCAAAGAGGAAACTGTAATTCAGCCGTTAACAATTTCTGACCATGTGTCCTCTTGAGTATGAGTATTAAAAGTTTCCGTGAATAAGTGCACAAATTAGCCCTCCAAGACTCTTCGGTAGGTTCAGATCTGGTTGTTCGCCCTTTCAATCTCCTTAGTATTGTGGTTATGGGATGTTTACTTTAAATCTTCACTTTTGCAAGTCTTTAGGGCAAGTTTGTAATTTGAGACTTAAGTACAGATTTATTTATTTTTTTAGAGGTTTATTCATTTGTTTTTGAGAGTGCAAGCAGGGGAAGGGCAGAGACAGGGAGAGAGAGAATGCCAAGCAGGGTCCACACTCTCAGTGCACAGAACCTGACACGGGGCTCAAACTCACAAACTGTGAGATCATGACCTGAGCCGAAATCAAGAGTTGGGTGCTTAACTGACTGAGCCACACAGACACCCCTGATATAAGCATTGATTTAAAATAGATACATCATTATGTTTGGAGGGGAAATGTTATTGCCCTCCTGCTTTTGCATATTTGGTGATGATATCATTGAGCAAACCGCCTTTCTTTCTTTCCGCCTCTTCTCCTGACACATTACGATGGCAGCTTGGTCTCAAACAGCATCTCCCCCTTTTCAGATTTGTGAAATGTGTCACCCTTGTCATTTTTTTTTCTCTCCTTAACTGCTGTCGTTTTCTTGACAGTCCAGGACTCCTTCACAGGTAATCAGTAACAGATCTAGCTAGTAAGAAAAAGGTTACAGTTGCTACTGCCTTGGCTTAACAACATACTTGTCATTTCAAAAGGAGATAGCTCTTTTTTGGAGATCTTAAGGAATCAGGACCTTTTCCTCCATGGTGGGAGTAAAATTTGCTACACTAGGACTTTAAGAAAAGGCTTCACTTCCCATAGGAGAACCATTCATCCAAGTAGATACATACATTTAAGTTGAATACTTTTGAGAAGGGGCAGAGGGTATCACATTAGGGGATAAACATATCAAGTGACTGTCCAGTCCCTGTTCTTAGAAAGCACAGTCAGCTTCACCTTTCCAGAGTTTAATTTTATTTTTTAATTTTTTTTTTCAACGTTTATTTATTTTTGGGACAGAGAGAGACAGAGCATGAACGGGTGAGGGGCAGAGAGAGAGGGAGACACAGAATCGGAAACAGGCTCCAGGCTCTGAGCCATCAGCCCAGAGCCCGACGCGGGACTCGAACTCACGGACCGCGAGATCGTGACCTGGCTGAAGTCGGACGCTTAACCGACTGCGCCACCCAGGCGCCCCACCAGAGTTTAATTTTAAATGGTTTCCTCGTTGCTTATTTCAGAAAACACAGGCAAAAGAGAGCACATTGCTGGGTTGAAGATGTGTTAGTTACATCAGGGAAGATGTTGAGTGTGGTGATGCTGTATGACATCTCCAAGAGCCCCGTCTGGACCCTACTTACCTTGGGCCAACCCCTTCCAGAAGCTGAGGGGAGCTTCTTTGTCAGCTGGAAACCGGCATCGGTCCATGTGTTCACACCTCCATGGAGAAGAGGGCCACCGACATGGGTATTGGCTGAGGCCAGGCTGTGATGGAGGGGTCATAGAGGCAGTGAGGCACACGGAGGCATACATGTCACAGTGGAGAAAAAATGAGCATGCTAAGTGGTTATTCCTGTGGAATTCTAGGATGTGACCGAGTACAGTAAAGTTCCCAAGGAAACTTGGGAAGATTTTCATTTCATGGGTAAATACAGGTGGTTTTTTTTTTGTTGTTGTTGTTTTTTTTTTTTTTTAACCTTGGCACTTTAGATGTTTTGGATTGGCTAATCTGTTTTTGTGGAGGGCTCTTCTTGGCTTTGTAGGATATTTAACTGCATCCCTGGCCTCTACCCTTAGACACAGTAGCAGCTCCCTAGTTGTGACAACCATTGATGTCTCTGGACGTTGACACTATTCCCTAGGGGCATAAATACCACCAACAGAGAACCTTTTGGATATACTGGAATCTTGGGGGGACTTTTCTTAAAGCTGCCTGAGCTGAGCTGAGAGTTGTCTTTTTCAACATTGCTAAAAATGGGGGGCGCCTGGGTGGCTCAGTTGGTTGGGTGTCCGACTTCAGTTCAGGTCATGATCTCACAGTTCATGATTTTGAGCCCTGCGTCGGGCTCTGTGCTGACAGCGCAGAGCCTGGAGCCTGCTTCGGATTCTGTGTCTCCCTCTCTCTCTGCCCCTGCCTTGCTCATGTTTTGTCTGTCTCTCTCTTTCTCTCAAAAAAATAAAATAAAAAGTTTTTTTTTAATTAAAAAAATAAAAGTTGCTAAAATTAAGATAAATTTTGACTGGCTTTATTCGTTTTTGTCTTTATCTGTTCAGCACAGTTTAGAGAGATAAGCACAAGGTCTGGTAGATGAGGGTTTCAATTCTGGCTCTGTAACTTGTGTGGTTTCAGCAGGGAGTTTAACTGCTGGGTTTCCTCACCTGTGCAGGTAAAGTGACAGTATTAACCTTGGTGTATAGTGGGGACCAAATTAGAATGTATATGTAAAGGGCTCTAAATGAGGTGTGAAATATACTGAATATTCAACAAATGTTGCCTTTCTTTTATTCCCTTTCACACTTTTCGAAAGCTTTTCTTCTTAAATTAATTTTTCTTTTTTAAAAAATTTTCATTTTTGAAAGAGAGAGAGAGAGAGATCGTGAGTGGAAGAGGGGCAGAGAGAGAGAGGGAGACACAGAATCTGAAGCAGGCTCCAGGCCCGGAGCTCTCAGCACGGAGCCCAACGCAGGGCTCAAACTCACAAACCATGAGATCATGACCTGAGCCGAAGTCGGATGCTTAACCGACTGAGCCACCCAGGCTCCCCAGGACTAACATATTTTTAAGTACACTTGGCATTTGTTAAGTGCGATCCCTTTGTTTTAATAAAATAGTAATAATGCTTATTTGCTTTTACTTACTCTCTTACTTTGACTTGTAGCGTTTATTCTGTTTCATTTACTCTGCTAAATACAAGCAGTAACAATTTAACCCCCAGGACACCCCCTGCCCTAAGGCACGTGCTGTAACTTTCTCCAATTTACAGATGAGGAAATGAACCATCAAGGCGAAGGAATTTTCCTAAGGTTATACAGCTATCTGTTTGCTAGCTTCTAAAAGATAGAATATAGAGATCCTCAGAAACTTGAAAATACAACTACCATGTGATCTAGTATATTCTGGGAGTATAGTCAAAGGAAATGAAAATACTAACTCAAAAATGTATCTGCAACCCCGTGTTCATGGCAGCATTGTTTATAATAATGGCAACAACTCAAGTGTCCATCAATGAATGAATGGATAAAGATGTGATACACACACACACACACAGACACACACACACACACACACACACACACACACACAGAGGCTGGATGTTACTGGGCTATTAAAAAGAAAGCAATCTTGCCATTTGCAACAACATGGATGGACCGAGAGTATATTATGCTAAGTGAAATAAGTCAGATAAGAGAAATACTAAATGATCTTACTTATATATGTAATCTTAAAAAAAAAGAAAAGCCACTTGTGGAAAAAGAGATCAGATTTGTGGTTACGAGAGTTGGTGGGTGGAGGGAAGGGGGTTGATGATGGTGGTCACAGCATACAAACTTGCAGTTATAAGTAATTACTAGGGATGGAACGTACTACATGGTGACTGTAGTTAACACGATGTAGCATGTATATGAAAGTTATGAGAGTAAATCCTGAGAGTTATCATCACAAGGAAAAGAAGATTTTTTCTTTTTCTCTTGATTGTGTGTATATGAGATGATGGGTGCTAACTAAGCTTATTGCAGCCATCGTTTTTTGATCTATCTATGATCTATCTATGTAAGGCAGACCGTTACACGTTAAACCTCAATCTTACACAGTGCTGGGTGTCAATTGTATCTCAGTAACGCTGGGGAAAAAAAAAAGGAAAAAAAGGAGAATATTTGCTGTTACAAATGAAGTAATTTTAGCATCTGAGAAGTCTTAGTTTCTGACATTTGCTTTTTTGCTTCTGTGCTCTGGCTCCATTCACACTCATTGCCGTCCGCCCTGTCTACCCATACGTAGCCTTTTGCTGAACATCTGCTGTGTTCCAGGCACTATGCTAGGCTCAGTATGTCCTTTGGGCACCTTCGGGAAATTAAAAGCAAGGAGAAGGTAAAGGTCTCGTTAGAACCAGTGGTGGAAGTCAGGAGCACTGGTAGGCACAGATATAAGCAGGGTATGAATGAAACAGCCCCTCATGGGCATAAAAGTAGCTGAAACACAGACGAGGTCTAACGGAGGAGTTTGAATGATTCTTTGTTCATGAATCACACAAATGTCGTTCAGCTGGTCTAGGCGAAGGCCCGGTGGATTCATGTTTTACATTAAATCCCTGGTTACATTTTGGGGGAGGGGTAGTTATTTTTGTTGTTGTTGTTGTTGCTGTCATGAATTTTTTTTTTCATTATGATGCTTGCAAGCTGGCATTAATTATTACAGTGGTGTGTCTGCCCAGAGATTGCCTGCAGCTGCCAACAAAACCAAATATTTGTGGAGAGTCAAAAATCACCCCAGATGTGTTCTATTATAATTTAAAATTAAGTCTTTACAAAACTGACGTCCGGTTTATAATTTAGTAGGTTTGACAAAGAGATCTTGTATGTGTGTGTGTTTAAATAGTATTACAATTAAAAAAAATTTTTTAAGTGTTTATTTTTGAGAGAGAGAGACAGGGTGTGAGTGGGCGAGGGTCAGAGAGAGAGGGAGACACAGAATCCCAAGCAGGCTCCAGGCTCTGAACTGTCAGCGTAGAGCTCGATGCGGGGCTCGAACCCATGAACCGTGAGATCATGACCTGAGCCAAAGTCGGACGCTTAATCACGTGAGCCACCCAGGTGCCCCTGAGTATTACCATTTTAAAAATTGTGTTTTCAGGGGCGCCTGGGTGGCGCAGTCGGTTAAGCGTCCGACTTCAGCCAGGTCACGATCTCGCGGTCCGTGAGTTCGAGCCCCGCGTCGGGTTCTGGGCTGATGGCTCAGAGCCTGGAGCCTGTTTCCGATTCTGTGTCTCCCTCCCTCTCTGCCCCTCCCCCGTTCATGCTCTGTCTCTCTCTGTCCCCAAAATAAATAAACGTTGAAAAAAAAAATTAAAAAAAAAATTGTGTTTTCTGGGACTCAGGGACCTTGAAAAAAAGTTTGGAAGTACATCTTCCCTTTTTCTGCTTTATCACTTTTGTTGACATTGGAGTTTGTGTGGCTTGAAAAAAAAATTGAAAGTAGGATTTAATTAATGGAAGGTCAAACATTCAGAAGCCATGAAAACCTCAGCTGTCTACTGCTAGTAGAGTTTCCTGCAACAGATAGCAAGGAATGCTGTATTGATTTCTTTGGTTCTTTCTGCACCACCTGTGGAGAAGACAGGCCACTGAGTGCTTGTATTTCAAGGAACTGGTAAAAATTGCAAAATGTGGTTGGTTGTAAGGGTGAGCAAACCAAAAAGCATTCGTGTAACCCTAGATTTTGGACACGCTGTACATTGGTGATTTAGGTTTTATTTCTTTTCCGGCAACAAAGTTTGTTTAATTTCCTTTTTTCCGAGGTAACATACGTTCACTAAACGACAATTAGAACATGCTGTTAAAAGATCCATAGTCTTACCACTCCTTATAACCACAGTTAAAACTCTAGTGTAGATTCTTGTCGATGTTTTCCGTGTGTAGCCATTTGCTTACAGTGTTTTTTTTCTTTTAAATAAGAAGCTATCTATTGTAATGTTCATCACTGTTCATTCACCAAAGTGAACAGCAGTATTTTTGTAGGATGGGTGGGGGGGACAAGGAGAAATTTCATTATATCACAGGATTTCAGAAAATGGAAAAAAAATGCATTTAAGGTGAATAAATCTATGTGTTATATTAATGTGGCTCTTTTGGATGATAGTAAGAATGATAATGGTAATAAAATTACAGCTACTAGTATTGAGCTCTTACTATATGCTAGGGGCTCTTAACTTCATAGAACTGTTTCATTATGTTTTTACCACTATCTTGTGATATTGGTGATATTATTATCTGAACTTCATAGATGGGGAAACAGAAGCTTGGAAAGGCTGAGTAATTGTTTCATGTAGTGAATTGGTGTCACAGACGGAAATCAAACCCTGGTCTTTCTGGTTCCAAAGGCTGACTTCTCGATGTTGGCTCCCTGCTGCCCCCATTGAGTGGCATATATTGGGACCCTTGTTGGGACCCAGTTGGCCCTTGGGTTGAATTTCTTGACCGTCTCTTACATAACATCCCCAGTGTTGCTTGTTCCGTGTAGCTGTTCATGACCGAAGGAGGAAGATACTTTGCACGTGCTGTTTCATGTAGTGTTTGCGGATGGCATGTCAAGGTAAGGAATGGGCGTACATCCATAGAGTCTGAAGAACAGTGCAATGGACTCTGAGTCTGTAGGAACATGTGCCAGGACGGTTGTGAGGAAGTTAGGTGAGTGCCAGTTAGGAATCATGTTCCATCAAAACCTGGGTGTTCCAAATAAGAAAGAACCCTGCCCCGTGAAAATTTTAAGTGTAGGACAAATTCACACTTCAGAAACCAATTATCCCAGAAGCGTTGAGGGACAAAGACTGTGCTCATTTGAAACACATTTTCAATAAATTCATGGGTGAGAAAAGTGATAGGGTGGTAATACACGCAACATTGATACTGAGATAAATATCTTCTGTGCCTTTGAAAGCAATGTCAAAGATGATTACCACCATTTCACCCTGCTCAGAACTCCTGTTTTTTCAAAACCAGAATTTTAGGCCGGAATTCTGTGTTGTAAATAGAAATTCGTAACTGTGAAAAGTTTCATCTAACATTAGAAAAAGTGTTATTATATACAGATTTTTTTACTTTTGTTTATTAGCTAGAGAATCTGAGGCTGTGAAAACAAACGTCCATTTGCTACTTAATTATTGGGCTGGTTACATTATCGGATTCTGTAGTGTGTAATTTCTGCATAGAAGCTATTTATCCTTTGGAATTTTCTCTCTTCTTGTGAATTCTTCCTCCTCTCTGTTCTTTGGAAGAAACGATTCTAATTTACAACTTGTTCAGCAACCACAAGTAATTCCTATTGAAAGGAATATAAAAATTCTAATCTTTGTATCTAATTATAAAACTGTCGTTAAAACTAATGACTTAAGTGTAACTAAGGCACAAGCAGCCTCGTGAAGGCAATCTGAGACCTGAGTATGGCAAATTAGAATATGGTTATATTTTCCTTGTGAATTCACCATATTCTCCACAAAGCAGTGAACCTCTAGATCATAGAGCACATTCAAAGGTGTTTGTAAGTTAGAATTCCAAGGATTTTGTACCAGCACCGTAGCTCATGGAACTTTCCAAGCCAGTGGTTGACTTTACACAATCAGAATGATGTTGCTGAACCTGGTGCCAGGTTATTCTGAGTTTATGTGCCAGTGTTCCTCCCTCCACCCCTTGAGGTGATTAATCTTTTGGAGGTTTTGGTTATTGTTTTAATATATTGTTCCTTGGTCACAGTGATTCAGGGTCGGTGAGAGCTTGGGAGTTCATATTTTCCCCTTAACTTTACATTTTATGGGGGTAAAGTAATAATAGCTAACATTTATGGGGAACTACTCTGTGCCAGATGCTTTTCTGAACACTTTATACATATGATTTCATTTATTTCTTACAACCGCCCTGCCAGGCAGGTAGACTTTGCCCTTTTAACATAAGAGGTCCTAAAGGATCCAATACCTTTTTTTTTTAAAGTTAGGAGGTCGGGGCGCCTGGGTGGCGCAGTCGGTTAAGCGTCCGACTTCAGCCAGGTCACGATCTCACGGTCCGTGAGTTCGAGCCCCGCTTCGGGCTCTGGGCTGATGGCTCAGAGCCTGGAGCCTGTTTCTGATTCTGTGTCTCCCTCTTTCTCTGCCCCCTCCCCCGTTCATGCTCTGTCTCTCTCTGTCCCCAAAAAATAAATAAACGTTAAAAAAAATAAAATAAAATAAAGTTAGGAGGCAGTGGCTGGTATGAGGCACTTTGGATCTTAACCCAGTTCTGCAGGCCTCATCATCTTGTACTTCCCACCGTCCCACCGTCTTCTTCCTAAATTCTCATGTTGTTTACTGCTTTCTGTACATCCTTTCGGTTATATTTGAAGGCAGGGAATCCTCACCATCCTGTCCATTAAACAGGAAGTGGGTCATAAAATCAGGCCCTAGAAAACGTGTCTTTTCCCAAACAGACTGATTTCCAAATGCCACCCCTAGTTACTCTGAGGTTTGCCAGCTGCCTTGTTTGTGAGGTGTGGTTCAGGACTCATCAGGGTTCTTTTCTCTGCTTCTGTGTGCTTGTGTGTTTGTTTCTACCCCAGGAACGTGTTCTCCTGTGACAGCTCCTGGCTTACTTCATTGTCACACCTGATGATCACAAGGAAGGAGGTATCCCTCCCTGCCAGCACCTTTCTCTCTTACTGAGTACACCTCAGTTGGCTTAGTTAGGTGTCATGCTCAGATCACGGTCGACTAGTCACCCTGGGTCCCGTGTTCAGTTCCGTGGCAGCAATAGCAACATCCCGAGATGGACAGCCCTACTAGAGTCCCGTGGAGTCTGGCCGGAAGAAACTAAGAGGGAATGAGCTTTCCCCACAGTCTGTCAATGCGAATGGGTAGACCTTCGAGGATAGAATCATAAAACCCATTTTGATGAGGAAAGAAATTGACCTGCAGGGAAGGAGTCAGGCCTAGTGAGTTAGATTCTTTTATTTATTTATTTATTTATTTATTTTTAATTTTTTTTTTTTCAACGTTTATTTATTTTTGGGACAGAGAGAGCCAGAGCATGAACGGGGGAGGAGCAGAGAGAGAGGGAGACACAGAATCGGAAACAGGCTCCAGGCTCTGAGCCGTCAGCCCAGAGCCCGACGCGGGGCTCGAACTCACGGACCGCGAGATCGTGACCTGGCTGAAGTCGGACGCTTAACCGACTGCGCCACCCAGGCGCCCCAAGTTAGATTCTTTTAAAATGTTCACAACTGTAAATTAAGATCTTATTTGATACGGAATTATAAAATAGACTTCAGATGCCATCTGGTTCCTGGTTCTCTTATGTGCCCTGGAGACCCGTGACTTAGGCTGAAGTAGTAGAGTAGAATAGTGACGGTCTTACTGAATAAAAATTTGATCCGTTCAACCTTCCCTTTTATCAAAGTGCCTTAATATTTTGGGGTTTACTCTCACTTCCTCTTGAATGTTAGCAGCAAATGAAACATTATAAGCTAATCGCAAATCATTATTAACACATTTGAAGAAGGCTAGTTCTGTCTTCTTTTGATACCCAGTTTTTTTTCTAATTGCAGATATGGAATCTGATCGTTGTGATGTTACACTAAATAGTACACTAAATAAAATTTTCCTTGTGTTTATGATGAAATAGAATTTCTCAATATTTCTTCCTGTTCTTTGAATACATGGTCATCTCTAGGGGCTCTGCCACCTGAAAAGTTTGAAAAGCACCTTTAGCATTTCTTTTCCCATATTCACCTATCGTGAACTGATATGTGGTTAATAATAGTCATTAAAAATTTTTTTTTAATATTTATTTTTGAGAGAGAGAGTGAGAGACAGGGTGCGGGCGGGGGAGGTGCAGAGAGAGAGGGAGACGCAGAATCCGAAGCAGGCTCCAGGCTCTGAGCTGTCAGCACAGAGCCCAGCGCGGGGTTTGAACTCAGGAATGGTGAGATCATGCACCGAAGTCGGATGCTTAACCGACTGAGCCGCCCTGGCACCCCTTAATAATAGCCTTTAAATTAACTTTCTTTTTTTTATTTTAATTTTTTTTTCAACGTTTATTTATTTTTGGGACAGAGAGAGACAGAGCATGAACGGGGGAGGGGCAGAGAGAGAGGGAGACACAGAATCGGAAACAGGCTCCAGGCTCTGAGCCGTCAGCCCAGAGCCCGACGCGGGGCTCGAACTCACGGACCGCGAGATCGTGACCTGGCTGAAGTCGGACGCTTAACCGACTGCGCCACCCAGGCGCCCCCTAAATTAACTTTCTTAAGAAGTAAACAGTTCATTAAAAAATGAAAGCAAACCTCTGTACAAACCAGCGATGTTCTTCTGATGCCCGTTACCTGTTACAAGCCTCTCTCAAACCCCTTTCCCGAACCCTCCGTGAGAAGTGTATCGCACTCTGACAAGCAGTTGAGGAGTCTGTATCTCTTACCTGAGTGAACTGAGGCACGTGGGCTGACCTGTCCAGGGCTGCTGGACATGATCAGAGCAAGGGCTGACCAGGAGGCTCTCAGCGGTTTCTTTTTTGTACCTGGCCAGATGGATGGGCGATTCGATTTACCAAGTGGTGTCCCTTGGTGATGGAAAGGGCAGAGATGCATGTTAGCATTTTACCTGCTCTACCGGTGTTTGAGCACATTCCATATAAGGATTGGGAAACTGATTCTCATTTCTTGGAGGTACTCTTCTTGAGAACTGGCAGCGGGTATGGAATCCCCGGAAGAGTTGAATGGCTTCCGAGGTCTTGTCTGCGGGCTTGCGTTTCTGTAGGCAGGACGTTAGAACAAACCCATGGAAAGGAGAGGGAGCAGTTTGCCCAGTGATGTATTTTCTTTGGCTTCCATCCGTCTTCCTGCGTCCTCAATAATAGGATACACAAAAGCTACAAATAGTGTCAAGGGCCCAAGGTAGCAGTCTCCCAGGTGGTACATAAATCTGCAGATTGAGACTGTGAGGGCAAATTTTGGACGTGAACATCTTTGCCCAAGGTCCCTGTTGGATACGGTGACTTTCATTAGAGTTTGTGACGGGAAGAGGCCATCTCATTGGAGGTGTTCGGGCTGCTTTCTTGGACAAGGAATGCAACATGCAAGGCTTTTCCTCAGCATCCCTTACTCTTCTGGAAGGGGTCTTTTCACCTCCCTCTGCTTCCGTTTGCTCACAGGTCAAACAGGGATATGGAATTTATTGCACCAAGGTTAAATGAGATGGATGATGAAATGGAATAAGTGCTTACCGTGGTTTGGCACTCAGTTGTTAACTGTGCTTTTGTTTTCACCACAATTTAGAGATAAACAAGACAGGTTGTCATCTGTGGCTATACTCCTAAAAAAGCATAGCATGCTATTTTTTTTTCCCAATGTTTTTTTATTTTTTTTAATTTTTTTTTATTTTTGGGATAGAGAGAGACAGAGCATGAACGGGGGAGGGGCAGAGAGAGAGGGAGACACAGAATCGGAAACAGGCTCCAGGCTCTGAGCCATCCGCCCAGAGCCCGATGCGGGGCTCGAACTCACGGACCGCGAGATCGTGACCTGGCTGAAGTCGGACACTTAACCGACTGTGCCACCCAGGCGCCCCTGCTATTTTTTAAGACAATGCTATATAGAAACTTGACACATTTATTTTTATTTATTTTTTAAAGTTTATTTATTTTGAGAGAGACTGAGAGATCACGAACGGGGGAGGAGCAAGGAGAGAGGAGGAGAGGAAGAGCCCCAAGAGAACCCCAAGCAGGTTCCATGCTGTCAGTGTAGAGCCTGATGTGGGGCTTGAACTCACAAAACCACGAGATCATGACCTGAGCCGAGGCTTAACTGACTGTGCCAGCCAGGTACCCCAACTTTAACTACACTTAAAACCAGGCACTTGGTGGGGTTTTTTTTTTTTTTTTTTTTTTTGGTGTCCAAAGATGTGAGTTACCAGCTTCTGGATCTGTATCTTCTGATCAAAGAAGAATAGAGAATAGTATAACCATTTTATAGCATAGGGCTTCTTCGTCTTTCAATTGCATATAAATCCTCTCACAATGTCCTTTTTTTTTTTTTTTTTTAATTTTTTTTTTTCAACGTTTATTTATTTTTGGGACAGAGAGAGACAGAGCATGAATGGGGGAGGGGCAGAGAGAGAGGGAGACACAGAATCGGAAACAGGCTCCAGGCTCTGAGCCATCAGCCCAGAGCCCGACGCGGGGCTCGAACTCACGGACCGCGAGATCATGACCTGGCTGAAGTCGGACGCTTAACTGACTGCGCCACCCAGGCGCCCCTCACAATGTCCTTTTTAAAATGCTGCTTGTTCCTCTAGGGTTTGGGGGTGGGGGGAGGGGTTCGTGGTGTATATATATTTTTAAAGTTGTTAATGTTTCTTTTTGAGAGAGAGAGAGAATGAATGAATGAGTGGGGAGGAGCAGAGAGAGAGGGAGACACAGAATCTGAAGCAGGCTCCAGGCTCTGAACTGTCAACACAGATCCCGACATGGGTCTTGAACTCCTGAACTGTGAGATCATGACCTGAGCGAAAGTCAGATGCCTAACCGACTGAGCCGCCCAGGCGCCCCGAGATTGTGTATTTTTAATAAACTCCCAGTGATGCTGATGCACTTTCAGCAGCACAATCAAGGGCATCTCCAGCGTGAGCCCATTTTTATAAGCACACTGCAAGAAAACAAAGTCATCTATATACACACATATTTCGGATTAGGTACACGTAAGTACTCATTTGGCCTTTTGTCATCAGAAAAAGAGATTGACAACCTTTTTTTTTTTAATAAAGATTTTATTTATTTATTTAAATGTTTATTTGTTTTTGAGAGAGACAGTGTGAATAGGGGAGGGGCAGAGAGAGAGGGAGACACAGAATCCAAAGCAGGCTCCAGGCTCTGACCTGTCAGCACAGAGCCCAGTGCGGAGCTTGAGCTCGGGTGTGGCAAGATCATGACCTGAGCCGAAGTCGGATGCTTCACCGACTGAGCCACCCAGGCACCTCTAACAAGATGTTATTTTTAAGGAAACCCTACACCCACTGTGGGGCTCGAAATCACAAGCAGATCAAGGGTCACATGTTTTACCTGCTCAGCCAGCTAGGTGACCCAGATTGACAACTTTTAAAGAGTGTTTTTCCTGTTTCTCTTCTTAAACGATAAAGCCAATTTTGAGTTCATGATTTGCAAATTTATTTTCAAGGCACTGCTTCCTGTTAAGGAGTTGTTGGCTCTAAACCTTGAAATGTATCGATTTAAGTCACCAAGAGGTTGTGTGCTGGTTTTAAGTTTCAAGGAGTTCTTAGCACTGAATTTGGATAGATCTTCCTTTTCATACTCCCAGTAGGCTACAGTAAGATGGCAATGGAAAATTCGCCTTGTCCCCAGAGTTGAAAGGGGACAGTATTATTCTCTATATGGTACAATTTTTATCTTTTTAAAACATGTTTCTCACATTTTCCAAAAGATAATGATTTCTTTAAAGTAATGCCACTGTAGAGTTGTCTAAAGCAGAGATGTTAAAAATTAAACTCTAGGAAGGTTCAAACCCACACTCCTGTGTGCTCTACCTTAACTGGAAAAAATGGGCCTCCTTTGCTGCATTTCATCTTTGTCATTTAGTGAATAGATATGAGTAAAGTCATTCTACCCCACAGCTGGCTTTATTATGTGAGCCCTGCAGGAGTGATTAGTTTTTCCGAAAGTATTCTAACTTTATGCTGTGTGATTTCAGTAGTTTTTTTCAATAGCTCTGTGTGTGTGTGTGTGTGTGTGTGTGTGTGTGTGTGTGAGAGAGAGAGAGAGAGAGAGAGAGAGAGTGTGGATGCTTTATTAAAGAAAAAAAAAAGATTGGAAAACTTGATTATTGAGTTAAGTGACCTTTGTTTAACCAGTTCTTGAGTGTGGTACCGTGGAACCGGTGTCCTTGAGTAATTTTTTTCTGCAGTTTGTTTAAAGGATTTCCAGCGGGAAGAGGACAATTGCCTAAATCTGTCGTCAAAGTTTCATTTAGGGGTGTCCTCCTCCTTGGAGGAAGTGGATGGCTTTGTAATGCTATAAAAATATTCTCCAGGTCAGGATAATGAGAGTTTTGAAAGTGGTTTGAGAAAAGTATTTAAAAAAACCAAAATGGTAGGTGACTCAGAAAGAGAAAGCGTGATTATTTTTGGATCTAGAAGAAATATTCTGCAACTTTGGGATCACACGAGGGTCAGGCAGGAATGTTAAGTGTGTGAATAGGTGATTATTTGATACAATGGAGGGGTCGCAGCTGTGGGGATCTGGTGTTCATGCTAGCTAAACAAAATATTTGTGTTTAAAATTTTAAGTTCATTTATTTATTTTGAGAGAGAGAGATAAAGCATGTGTGGACCCATGTGGTCGAGGGGCAGAGAGAGAGGAGAGGAGAGAATCCCAAGCAGGCCCTGTCAACTCTCAACGTGGAGCCTGACTCAGGGCTCAGTCTTACCAGCTGTGAGATCATGACCCGAGTCGAAACCAAGAGTCAGATGCTTAACCCACGGAACCACCCAGGCATTCTAAAAAAATGTTTGAATTTGCATACCATGATTCTGCCCACCTTGCTAGATAATCTAGGTCAAACAGTCATGGATGAGAAGAGAGAGGACCAAAACTCAAAGAGGAAGATATGACTTACCCGAGATGGTGGTCTGTTCCTAACTGGGTTACGACTAGAACCTAGGCATCTCTTCCCCCAGGCGGGTGTGCTTTCTGTCTCTCCATCAGTATAGTGGCTGTGATGGATTCTTTTACATCAGCAGGCCACATTCCCCATACTTTCCATTTTACCGAGAGATCTCTAGTATGTTCTTTTCTTCTATCACAAAGGTCTGGCTGGTGATGGGTAGTTGCCAACCTTGGTATAACTGGGATTAGATCATAGCTGTCTAGCTATGTAAAAAAACTTTAGCACCTGTTCCCTAAACATATTCATTAGAACGCGAATATTTTTTTTTAACTCAAAGAGGAAAATACTTGTAACATACCAGTTCCAACTATTTGACTCTTAAGACCTACTCCTGCCATGTCTTTTCCTTTTGGTGTATCCCTTTAAACTCATATTTTGAGTTAGGGGCACCCGGGTGTCTCAGTCGGCTAAGCATCTGACTTTGGCTCAGGTCATGATCTTGTGGTTCATGAGTTCAGGCCCCGCAGCAGGCTGTCTGACAGCTCAGAGCCTGGAGCCTACTTCAGATTCTGTGTCTCCCTCTCTCTCTGCCCCTTCCCTGCTCACACTGTGTCTCTCTCTCTCTCTCAAAAATAAGTAAACATTAAAAAAATTTTTAAAAACTCATATTTTGAGCTAATTTAAGGAATATTGTTTTACCGTGTGTTGTGTGTGTGTGTGTGTGTGTGTGTGTGTGTGTGTGTGCGCGCGCGTGCTGCTTGAGGCAATCATAGACTCCCTTTCAACATGATTTCAAATCTCTTTCATCCACATCTCCTCTGGACACAATTCAGTTTGTGTCCCTCTTAACATGGGGCACCCAAGATGGATTGTGGTGGGTTGGGTGTATTTCAACTATTGCCCAGCAGAGAGGACTCCTCTTCCCTTCTTGTAGATAATCTACTACGTTGAATGCAACCAAAGCTTATTCAACTCTCTGCTTATGCGTTGGAGCAGGTACCCCCCCATTACCCAAAGGAAGTTTTCCGAAGATTAATTTGTTAACTTGTGCTCTGCCTTGTAGAAAAAGCTGTGCTAAATCTGTGAGGTTTAATTAGTACTAAATATGTTAGGAGGGCAAATGCAAATATCCACAGCTGTTAATTAAACAAGCAGGAAAATGTTAGGCATAGTTCAGCCCTCCCTATTCATCTCAACTTAATAAGTAGCAAGAATAAAGCCACAGATGGGACTGAGGGTTGAGATGGTCACATTAAACTGCTTACTTAAGGGCCACACATATTTTGGTTATATGACCCGGGTCATGTACATATTAACCATTTAGGCAGGTTTTGCAGAAACGTGAATGTTGTATAAGAAGAATCATTGCTTTGCTTAGAAACGAGATTGAGAAGGACAGAAAATCTGAATAAATCCACCCATGTAGAAGATTATCCATTGACTTGCAGATGGAAAACATGAATTGATTTCACAGGGAAAGAATCACTGGCATTCTCCAGGTAGTAATTAGATTCTCTTCACAGGGCTATCCAGCCTCCAGTTGAGTATTTCTAAAGACCACCTCAAAACTTTTCCAGACAGCTTTTCAAGGCAACTCCAAGATGGAGGAAAGGGACAATAACCTGATGGATTTGATGTTAGGCTGCCTTGACCTTGAATTCTGACTCTTCCAACTTCGGGTAGATTACCCAAGTTACCTCAGTATTTTCCTTGTTATATAAAATAGAGTTAGTAATACACAGTCTCTAAGTGTGTTAAAAGCATTAATGAGACTCGTGCTTAATGAGTACTCATATATTTTAGATTTATACTTTTACCACCAACAGCAATTGTTGAGATACTAGCACTGTGTCAGATAAAAATCAAGCCCCCTAGGGGCGCCTGGGTGGTGCAGTCGGTTAAGCGTCCGACTTCAGCCAGGTCACGATCTCGCGGTCCGTGAGTTCGAGCCCCGCGTCGGGCTCTGGGCTGATGGCTCAGAGCCTGGAGCCTGTTTCCGATTCTGTGTCTCCCTCTCTCTCTGCCCCTCCCCCGTTCATGCTCTGTCTCTCTCTGTCCCAAAAATAAATAAACGTTGAAAAAAAAAATTTAAAAAATCAAGCCCCCTAATATGCATTCCTGTTATGGGTTGGGTAGCGTTTCCCCTTGGTATCAGTCCATTCTCTAACACCAGAACTATAAATGGGATCCGTTATATTTGCCAAAGATATTCATTCCACTGGTGTTGATCTCATATATAATAATTTTTGAAGGTAACAGAGATAATTCTCTTGTTAGTTGCTAAATATGTAGGACTAAGGACACCAAGTTGAGGGCTGTCTGTTGACCGCCAGGATGGAACGTAGGCATTTCGTGCTTAGGGTCGTAACCCTTTTATGAAAACCATCCTCACTGTTTGGTTGACTTAATTTAGTCCCTATAATGCCTTTGAAAAAGAAGTGTTCATTTCTCTGTATATTCTTGGCTCCGTGGTGAAACTCTAGGGAAATGGTACAGAGTCAGTTGCTGTGTCACTTTGTGAGCCACATAAAAAAGATGGGAAAATGGACAAAGCAAGAGGTGCTGTTTTTAACTGTCAGGAAGAAATCAGCAGGCCTAGGCATATACTGAATCTGTGTGTGCACACGTATGCTTATACCAGAAACAAATTAGTTTCCAAAATTCCTTTCAAAAGTCATGTTAAATGACACATTTTTCTTACCATATCCTAAAGAGGATGCATTTCTTTCTTTCTTTCTTTCTTTCTTTCTTTCTTTCTTTCTTTCTTT
>NW_024412444.1:3393179-3409829 GCF_014898765.1 Herpailurus yagouaroundi
TTTCTTTCTTTCTTTCTTTCTTTCTTTCTTTCTTTCTTTCTTTCTTTCTTTCTTTCTTTCTTCCTTCCTTCCTTCCTTCCTTCCTTCCTTCCTTCCTTCCTTCCTTCCTTCCTTCCTTCCTTCCATAAAGGAAGCTGATTTATGGTAGATGTCTGCTGTCTGCAAAATGATGGGCTTTGATGAATTTTTCCTCTAAGCTCTCTGTCGAGTTAGGTGATCTTTCCAAAACACCTCAGTTGTCAGGCTTTCTTCAAAACTTTAGGGCAAATTGAATTTTGATTTAGAATAAAAAGTGAAAAACCACATTAAGTAAAACTGACATTTCCCTTCTTCTTTTAAAAGGTTTGTTGTTTTGGAAACAGCAAATGTAGTAAAATAGAACATCAGCAACCATTGTAATGTCAAAGCTTAGACATTCAAATTTTCCTTTCCTTTGTGATGAGTGAGGGAGGGAGCAGGGGAGATGGGGAGGAGCAGAAGGAGAATGAATCATAATAATAAGTAATGTCATACTGGCTTGCATTAAATGTTTACCTGAGAATCTTTTGAAAATTCAGTACTATTTTGACATCTACATCCTTTTTAAGGGGTGGGAACTGGAAATTCTGCTAGTTCATGTTCATTATAAAAAGGATGAGAAAGATCTCAGTACCCAACTATAACCACTGTTAATAATGAGGAGGGGTTTTTTCCTTAAAAAATATGTATTTTATTTTATTCAATTGGTTTTTAAATGTCTGTTTACTATTTTTGATAAAGAGAAGGAGCATGAGTGGGGGAGGGCAAAGAGAGAGGGAGGGAGATGGTCTGAAGCAGGCTCTGTGCTGACAGCAGTGAGCTGACAGGGGTCTTGAACTCACAAACCGTGAGATCGTGACCTGAGCCGAAGTCAGGGGCTTAACATTAACCTTAACACTGGAGACTGTGCTGTTTTGTTACCATTAATATAGACTAATGCTTAGGAGCATGGACTGGAAGCCAGACAGGCCTGGATGGGAATCCCAGCCAGCTTTTGCACTTAGTAGCTCTGTGTTTGGGCAGGTAACTTTGTTTCTCTGCCCCCGCAGTTTTCTGAGTTTGTGAGGATCAAATGAGCCAATAATATATAACAAGTGCCTGATGAGTAGTGAGCACTATACAGATACTGTCACTGTCACCTCACTTAGCTCCGCATTTTCCTTCCTAATGACTGCATATATTCCATTGTGTGGCTCTTGCATCATTTATTGAACCACGCCTACTTTGGGAGATAGATGGTGTTCCCATTTTTCCCTTCCAAATTGTGCTGCAGCGAATCTCTTTGTATGTACATTTAGGCCTCCATTTAGACCACATTTTGGAGATGGTAGAGTGATACATACATTAATGCCCTACAGAGAATGCTGCTGTATTTCTTTTTCTAAATTGAGGCAAGAGTGACTGATAACATCCTTGCTTCCCCAGAGCCCTGCTCATGGTCTCCACTGATGGAATAAAGGTGCAACGAGTGATTCACCCTTTTCTTAGGACTATTGCAAAGTAAAATAATGGCGTCCTTCTGAGAGCTGTGCATTTTTGCTTCCTGTGTTTTTTTCCTCCTCCCTCTCTCTGTACCTTGCTCTCTTCCATCTCCTGTGCCGTGATGAGATTCCTAAGAGGGGCTAGTTTTGGGGGAAAGACTAGGTGCCCCCAAGTCAGCTCTGCTGTATGTGTCTCTTTTCCTTCATCAGAGGTCTGCACCCCCTGTACAGCATTTCTGATTTGGAGAAGAGAGAAATAGAAGGTCAGGGAGCTGCCAGTGGACAACCCCTCTCGGGACGCAGTCGTGGGTCTTGTTGGAGAGGGATAGAGGGGAACTGTGATTGTTCACGGACTGCCTGCCTGAAAGGACCTGGGTAGTTGAAGTGGTTTTTATCTGTTGACGTGCAAACGTTCTGGGGTGTTAGGAGCAGTGGATAAAGGACAGTTTATGTAAAGAGAACGGGGACGTTTCCCACCGCTGCCCTGGTGACCTCCCGAAACCTCCTGGGCTCGTATCCCAGTCTGCTCCATTTTGGTGTGGACCCTGAAGGGTTAAACAGCCTTCATTTTGTGTCTGTCTAGACCCCTTTAGAAACAAAAAGATGGAAAACGCAGCTCTTTATCACATCACGACCATTTTTTGTTTCTTGTAGTACAGTTCCCCCACCCCGGACTTCTTTTCACAAACCCTTGGAGGACCAGCAGCCCTTGGAGGAACAAGTCGAGTTGAGACAGATCACATTCCCACGAAGTGGTTCTGAGAGGCAAAAACAATCAGTGTTACCTGCAGCCATCGTGGGCATCTGTTTTCCGTGATTACCACGAAATTGTGCATTCCGGGCTCGTTCTTGCCTGCTTAATGAGGAGCAGGCTGGCTGAGAGAAGAAGGACTTCTTTTGTGGCCTTGTGTATTCGCTTTGTGGCTTGTTTAAAACAAAATGGCTTCTCTCCTCTTAACCTCTCTGCCTTTGCCACTAGAAACGAGACCAACATAAAAGCGTTTTGAGTGGCTAGAAATGAAACCTCATGTAATCACTCTAGGAAATGGCTTAACAAGGTTGGGATTGGATCTTTTGCTGTACTTCTGTAGAGTCCTCACGACAAGATGACTCCTGGGTCTGTTGCAAATGCGATTTATTCTTTGTAAAAATGTCTGACATTGTTCTTAATGTGACTCCATTTGCCTCCTCTAGCTGTCTAGGAGTCTCCTGTTAAGGTTTTGCATCAGATAATTATTTCTCCGAATTTAGTTTGTGATCAGTTGGTGAAATTGTATGGCTGTGAAGTTAGGATGTCTGAAAGCTGTCTCCCCTCCCCAAACATAGCATCTTTTTCCTTCTGCATCTCAGGGACACTCTGGAATTTGGACTTGCCCAGTGAGAATCCATATGAGTTGAAGGTTTCGAGTCGCACATGTTTTATGGAAACACTCTGCCCTTTCGTTCTTAAATATCTGTCTCTTTCAGCGCCTGGGATCCCTGATTACAAGCAATCTCTCAACCTCACTTGCTTTTACTCTTCCACTGTTAGAAACTCGTTTTGTTTGGTAGCTGAGGATGTAAGCTCTGAGGCTCACTTTCTGGGCTCAGATCGCAGCTCTGCTCCTTGCTAGCTGTGTGACCTTGGGCAAGTTTCTTAACCTCTCTGGTGTCCAATTTTTTCCTTCTTTAAAGGGGATGATAATAGTAACTACCTGATAGAACATTGTCTGGCAAAGAGTAAACAGTTATTAAATGTTAGCAGTTATTAATCAGACATTTATTGTGAGACTTCTGTGAGCGAGGTGTAGAGCTGGGCATCAGGGATGCTGCTGCCGATACTGATAACAACAGGAACAATAACCGTGCTGATTAACATTTATTCTACATGTGTAGTATGCTGGATCCTCTGTTAAGAGTTTGACATGCATTATATCACTTGAATTCCAAAACAGTTCTATGAAGGGAAGTACTCTTGTGATCTTCAGTTTTGCCAAGGATGTGGAAGGTTAGCAATGTTAAGTAATGTTTTCCTGGCCAGAACTACTCACTGGAAGAGGCAAGATTTGAATCCATGCTGTCTGTTTCTAGGACCTTTTTTATTTTATTATTTTTTATTTAAAAAATTTTTTTAATGTTTATTTATTTTTGAGACAGAGAGAGACAGAGCATGAACGGGGGAGGGTCAGAGAGAGAGAGGGAGACACAGAATCGGAAGCAGGCTCCAGGCTCTGAGCCATCAGCCCAGAGCCCAACGCGGGGCTCGAACTCATGAACCGCGAGATCATGACCTGAGCTGAAGTCGGACGCTCAACCGACTGAGCCACCCAGGCGCCCCTATTTTTTATTTTTTTAATGTTTTATTTTTGAGAGAGAGAGTGAGTGGGAGAGAACCAGAGAGAAAGGGGGACAGAGGATCCAAAGAGGGCTCTGCATTGATAGCATTGAGCCTGATGTGGGGATCACACTCACGAACTATGAGATCATGACGTGAGCCAAAGTCAGATGCTCAACCGACTGAGCCACCCAGGTGCTCAGGTGCCCCTGGGACCTGAGTTTTGATTTCAGTGCCACATCACTCACAAAAACGAGCTCCATTTTGAGCCTCTGTCACCTACTTACTTTCCCTTTAAATGAGGAGTTTTGAACTCAATTGTACTAGAACAGAGATCTCCACACGTACATTAGCCATAACTTTGCCCCATGACTTTGTGTCTTTAAAGGCAGAAAAGGAGGAGATGAATGCCAAAGACTTTTGTTTGACCTTGTGCCCACTGTAACTTGAAAGCAGTGTGTTTCCCCTCCTTGCGTTCCCCTGCTGGCTTGGATAGTGTTTTGTAATAAATATTTCTTGTGTTCGCTGTTCTCTCCCAACGTTTTGGTTGCCTGCGCAAATATCATCTCACTGTAATTACACACATTGGCCTGGGGTTTCACTAACAAGAATACCCACAGCACCTGCTTGTTCCTGGGGGCTCCTTTGGTGCTAAGTGTGGACCTAAGGAGCCTTATCTCATTTATTCCTCACAACATATCCCCAGTTTTTAGGTAAGGAAACTGGTTAAGTAACATCTGTGAATGTTTGGCATTGACGAGGATGGTTACCAACTTAGCAGCTCAGTTCCATATTTACACAACTATCCTGGAAGGAGGTATCATTGTAGTAGGAGAAAAAATGCCAAGGTCACAGATGCGATTGAACTCTGCTCTCCTGCATGTGCCCTGGAAAAATCCAGACAAATGTCTTCGCTTCCATCATGCTCAGTTTCCTTTTCTTCATAGTGGGCACAGCACTTCTCCTTTGTGGGGCTGTGCTAACATTTCTGTGGGTAAGGGACGGGGGAATGTGTAAGGAAACTTGTGCATGTTAGATTTAAAATGTGAATGCTGCTAACATTCACATGCATATGTGTTCACTGAGGTTTTAGTCTTTAAATGGGGGAAATAAGTAAAACTTTGCCTACTTTTTCAGACTTCTTGTTGGGATATGTTAGAGTCATTGATGAATTTTGAGTCAGAAAGTATACCCTTTTGAGAAACGTGGCTCTCAGCGCGTAAAGGCATCACAAATGCGGTCATTGATTTCTCCAATAGAGAGTTTCTCCGCCTTGACACTGTGGACATTTTAGGTCAGGGACTTCTTGTCACAGTAGGTTCGTGCATTGTAGGATGTTTAGCAATATCCTTGGCCACTACCCATTAGATGCCAGCAGCATCCCCCAAGTTGTGACAGCAAAAAATGTCTCCAGGCATGGCCAAATGTCCCCTGGGGAGCCATACCAACCAGTTGAGAAGCATTGTTTTGGGATTATATGTTAGCGACTAATTCATTTAAAAATAAATAGACTGCAGGGTGGATAAAATGTGATCATGGGCCCATGTGGGCAGTTTGCAAAATCTGGCTCACTGTAGACAGAAGGGGTGTGTGTGTGTGTGTGTGTGTGTGTGTGTGTGTGTGTGTGTGTGTGTAGCCATTTCAAGAGTGCCTTTCTTGGGAATGAGCTTTACATGGTCAGAAGAAAAAAAAGTGAAAGTATGACGGACTGGCTGTCTCCTAGTTGGAAAGTTTTGAAGAAAACCAATAGCAGGAAGCATCTCTGGAAAGGATAAAAACACTTTCTTTCTCCCCCTTCTCTGAACTTTGTAAGTCTTTTTCTGTCCCCTCCCCTTCGTGCTCCACATTGTTTTCTTAACAAGAAATGTGAGTGGTTCAGCTTCCATTCTGGTGGTTCTTTCTAGCCCTTTGTAAGAGACTCAGCCAGAATGGGGAGATTGATCTCCTAGAGCGTAATATACTCTTAAGGTCATTAAGTGTCCCTTTCTTTTGGTCAGAACCCACTTGATCAGGCTCTAGGATTTTAGGTGCCTCCCAGCTCTGGGTTTGTAAGGTGCCGAGACATCGCGAAACAGGCCTCTCAGGCCAGCTCCTCCTGAGAGTTTCTGGCAAGAGTAGAAATGCTCTGAAGTATCTCCCTGGAACATAATGTCTACCGCTGCTTTTCAAAAGAAATTAGGTGATTCATTTAGTTAAAATTCAAGTGGGTTTTCTTTCTGTTTCAAAGATGAAAATCACGGTTTCTAAACCAGAGGAAGTAGAAATGAGTATTCCCCCCGCCCCTACTCAATGATTTCGGAAATAATTCATTCTAGAGTTCCTTTTTATGGATCGGGTGGCAGAGAAACCAAATACGGAAGTAGTTAGTTGTCCCTGCATAATGATAAGATGGTTTAAGTCACTAGGAGGGTATGGTTCTATTTATAGAAATTTAATTTACACTACATTAAAAAAATTCCAATGATTATATAGCCAGAGTGGAGTCTCTCTCTCTCTCTCTTTTTTATGTTTCATAAAATCTCTTTTCTTTAATCTCCTCTCTCCCTCAGCTTCGGTCCTTCAGAATGGTTCTAAATCAGTGCTTGTTGTGAGCCCAGATTCGGTGGAGATTAAAAGAGACATAGATAATCAAATACGTTTTTTCTCCAAGTTACTGTTAAAAAATACATGGAAAGCTACATAATTTGAAAAGGGGTTTTAAATGATTATATAAAACTTTGCATTCAACGAGGTGTATCAAAGCTATGATACATTATGAGAGTATGAAGTATATCTTTTTAATTTTCTTTTGAGAGAGAGAGAGAGAGCGCCCATGAGCGCGAGTGGGGGAGGGGCAGAGAGGGCGAGAGAGAGAATCCCAAGCAGGTTCTGTGCTAATAGCATGGAGCCCAAGGCAGGGCTCCATTTCCCGACCATGAGGTCATGACCTGAGCCGAAATCAGGAGTCATACACTCAACCAACTGAGCCACACGGAGGTCCCTGAACTGAAATGCCTTTAAATTTGGCCTTCTGTGTACAGATTCAGATGTAAGTTCCTTATGATAAAAGAAATTCTATTTTTCATCAAGGGTTGGTAGTAGAGTTATGTATCCTATTTGTATGGTGGTGTGTTTGTGTACATTATTTTTAGTGAGGACGAGAATGGAGACTCTGCATAGCTTTCATTTTACCTCTGTTCTCTGCGTACTCTGTCGTGAAGATGAGAATATCTCCCAGTGACCTCAGACTGTGTCATTTGGGAATATGACCGTAATTTTTCATAAATGTAGTTTACAGAGAGAGACTTTGCCACCATAATTCACCTCAGAGTATGTACAGTGGGCAAAGGACATATCTCAAGATGAATACAGATATTTATGAAAGGTTTGACAGCAGGTGCCGGAGGCCGGGACAGACATGAAATGTTCATAAGGCCATGCTCTTGCTGTCCGGTCCTCTGGCAGTATTGTATTTAAAGAAGCATAGTCCCAACAAGTATTGTGTTTTTTAAAGCTTTTATTTATTTATTTGTTTGTTGTTTGTTTATTTATTGTTTCTTCACTTAATTTTGAGAATATGAAAGAGAGATGGAGAATGAGCAGGGGAGGGGCAGAGAGAGAGGGAGAGAGAGAGAATCCCAAGCAGCCTTCACACTGTCCATGCAGAGCCCGATGCTGGGCTCGAACTCACCAACCATATGATCGTTGACCTGAACCAAAACCAAGAGAAGGACACTCAACCAGCCGAGCCAGCCAGGTGCCCCTTAAAGATTTTATTTTTAAGGAATCTCTGCACCCAACGTGGGGCTCAGACCTACAACCCTGAGATCAAGAGCTGTATGCCCTATTGCCTGAGCCAGCTAGGAGTCCCCCATAGCAGGAATTTTGACCTCTACTTATGTTTTTATGAGTTATTACAGGTAATGCAAAATTGCTACCTCCATGATGCTCTTACTGAACTTTCTGGCTTCTACTTACTCCTCAACACTTGGGGACTTTGCTGTCATGCACACCATCACGTACCTTGCTCTCAATTCCTAAGCTGCGCCGCACAAACCTGTGTGTGATTTCTTCCCAACGGGCCATATTCCCCCAGTGGAATGCAGCCTCCATTCTAACTGTTTTCCCTCCAGGATCCGACAGTGGAAAACTACAGATTGTCATTTTCCTTTTCAGCAAGTGGGGGTGGAGAGGAGACTCAGCTGGAACAGACAGAGGAAGAAGTCCTTGAGCCCCCCCTCCCCCTCCCATGTTCATGTTTTCCCCGCATGAATATTGTGTAGATGTTCCCAGATTTAGAATATCTTAGGAATCTTTTATTGTGAAAGTTGGAAGTATTTTAAAGATTTAAGGGGAGAGCTTATTCACAAGTGGAAAAGTGACAGTGGTAACCCTATACGAATTTAAAATGTAAGAGATCAAGGTGCTCGGTCCAGTGAGCGTCCGACTCTTGATTTCGGCTCAGGTCATGATCTCAGGGTCATGGGATTGAGCTCTGCATTGGTGTCTGTGCTGAATGTGGAGCCTGCTTGGGATTTCCTCTCTCCCCCTCTGCCTTTCTTCCCCATTCCTGCACTCGCTCTCCAGAACTAAAAAAAAAAAAGTTAAGAGATCATAAATGACAGATTTTGAATTATCCAGGTTCAGATTATTCATTACTTGTATAATAGCATAATAACGCATGAAGTTGCCTCTGGGGTAACAGTTTTCTCGAATTCGTGCTATCTGAAATAAGTTGGCAGAAGATTAATGAGATTTTATTTTAATAATTATGGTAACTATACACAATAGCTGTTGCCTTAATTTTTTTTAGAGTTACTTGATTATGGGAAGTTAATTTCATTATTCACATGAGAAAATAGTAAAGCATTACATTAACATTCCTGTAGGCCATAAATATATATACTTGTATCCTTTGGCCTCATTTACATTTTCTTAGAAGACATTCATTTTATATGCCTGTATGTAAATACCTACCACCTCGCGCTGGATCCCAGCACAGACTATCTGGAAGAAATTCATTCTCATACCACCCATACTCTTTCTCTGTCTCTATGACTACACAAAATGGTGATTTTTATTTAGAATAAACTGCCACATGCTTGTGCAAATAGGCCAGTATCAGAGACCACAGATACAAGGAAAAGAATGGGGCTGGACCTGGGCAGAAATGACCGTGAACCCAGCTAAATTACTTTTCAAAGCTTTTTTTCTTTAATTGTAGAAATGGGATAATGACCTCCTTGGGTGAATTGTTATAACATTAATTGAGTTAATGTGTAGATTGGTGAAGCCACTATGGAAAATAGTGTGGGGATGCTTTAAACACACACACACACACACACACACACACACACACACACACCAACTAAAAACTACTGTATTATCCACCAATCTCACTTCTGGGTATTTATCCAAAGAGAAAGAAACCACTGTCTCAAAAAGATATCTGCACCCCCATGTTCATTGCATCATTATTTCCAAAGCCAAGATATGGAGGCAACCTAAGTGTTCATGGACACTTATGATGAATGGGTAACAAAATGTGGTGTGTATATACCCTGAAATACTATTCAGCCATAAAAACAAGGAAATCCTGCCATCTGTGACAGCATGGGTGGAGTTTGAGGGCATTATGCTATGTGAAATACATCAGACAGAGAAAGACAGATAGAAATGATCATACTTCTCTGTGGAATCTCACAAGCGCCGAACTCCTAGAAGCAGAGTACAAATTGGTGGTTGCCCGGTGTGGGGGTGAGGGGAGGGGAAGTGGGTGAAAAAATTGAGATAATGTGAATGCATTGTGTCTTGGGGGCGTAATAGGTGTCGAAGCGGTCTCTTTTCCCCCTCTCTTTACATGGAAAGTACTCTCTTCTAAGCATGCAAAACAGCAGTCAGGTTGAGCTTCCAAGATACCATCCAAATTGGTTGACTTGTAATTTGCCAGGTGTTTATCTGTAACTAAGCAAATTTGGTTTCAAATACTGAGAAAAAAGAATTTGAAGCCCAGTGGGGCTTCTTCAACACTTCGGATTTTTCACCTGCCTGGAATTAGCGCTGCCTTTGAGGGGGAGAAACTGGTTTACACAAAACTGTTTTCCTTAACATACTGCTTTTCACAATGGCCCTGATAGAAAGGTAGACTCAACATGATCAACAAGTACATCATGAAGTACAGCTAACAAAGTGCTTGCTTTGGGAGCCTGTGAAATAACTTTCTCTTGAAAAATGATGATGAGGGTAAAAACCTGAGGACGAGAACTAGTGAGTGAACATAAAATGGGGTGAATATGTTTTTGTCTACCCTGAATATTAATAAGTCTTTGAGAGATGTTTTAAATACTTAATTTTTTCATTTTGTCACTAATTAGCTCTTTATTTTTTTCCCCTCCTGCAACCGTCACTTGAATGGGGATAAGAATTAATTTTTCATGTGTCATTGTTTTTACATTAGATCCTGGCATATTTGCTTGGCTTAGGCTTTGTGGTGGTGATCAGGAGTCTGTCTCTCAGTGATATGTAGGAAATGTGAATTTTGCTTTGAGGCTTTAGAATAATTGGTAAAAAAGTTGCTCTTATTATAGCAGTAGACATTACGTGATAGACTGAACAGTCAGTGGGTGGGGAGGAGAAAAAGATTTCTTCTGGGAAAATAGTCAAAGAACAATGAGAAAGATTTGTGATTATAACTAAGGTGAAGTGCAAACTAATTCATTCTATTAAACATTCAGTGTCTATTCAAAAATTGACGCTGGGCACCTGGGTGGCTCAGTTGGTTAAGCGGCCGACTTTGGCTCAGGTCGTGATCTCACAGTCTGTGAGTTTGAGCCCTGCTTCAAGCACTGTACTCATGGCTCGGAGTCTGGAACCTGCTTTAGATTCTGTGTCTCCCTGTCTCTCTGCCTCTCCCCTGCTCGCTCGTTCTCTCTCTCTCTCTCTCTCTCTCTCTCTCTCTCTCACACACACACACACACACACACACACACACACACACACACAAATAAAAACATGAGAATATTTTTAAAACATTGCCTGCGTTCATGTGGTCAGTTCTCATACTCTTGCTGTTGGGCTGGGGTCGTTCTCTGGTGCTGGGCCCCCCTTGCTTTTCCTGGAATTACAGATTTCCTTTTCTTCCTTTCTCCTGGCTATTGCTCCCAGGAAGTCATTTTTGTGTAGTACTGACAAGAATGGGCTTGGAAATCAACCTGCCTGGGTTCGATTCCAGGCTCTGCCAACTTTCGAACTCTAGAACTTGGTACAAATTACTTTCCTAATTATTAATTATTTCACAAATAAAAGGGGGATAATGATCATACCTCTGTTAAAAGATAAATTGGAGCAAACGTTAAAAATGTTAAGAGTTTATCTGAGCAAAAGTCAGTTTGATTCGGGCATAGCCAATCTGGAAGTGCTTAGGAGCACTCTACCAACAGGAGCTGCAGAGAGACTTTTATAAACAAGAAGCAGGAGGAAGACAAGGAAATTGTTCGATTGGCTGTAATGTAAGCACCTGTCTTACTTAGGAAAGGCTGGTGGGCTCTTTGTGGTCAGTTGTCCTTTAGTTTCAATTTCTGAACTTTGAGGCATTGCAGACGTAGGCGTTATTTATTTATTTTTAAACATTTTTAAAAATGTTTTTATTTATTTTTGAGACAGAGAGAGACAGAGCATGAGCAGGGGAGAGGCAGAGAGAGAGGGAGACACAGAATCCGAAGCAGGATCCAGGCTCTGAGCTGCCAGCACAGAGCCCGACATGGGGCTCGAACCCACAGACCGTGAGATCATGACCTGAGCCGAAGTCAGACGCTTAACCGACTGAGCCACCCAGGCGCCCCCAGACGTAGGTCTTAGGTAGCTTACCTAGGTTAAGGCTTTACAGCCACCTCTGGCTTCCTTGTTTAACATAACACCGAGTTCTCAGATGAGGACTTAGTGACATAATCCCGTAAGAATACTTCATGTTAGTGTTTTCCCTTGGTTTCTCCCCTGGCTGATGACGGCGGTGTATCTTGGCCAATGAGCCTGGACACTTTAGACTTCATGACTCCACTGAGTGAGTGGTGTGTGTGTGCGTGTGTGTGTGTGTGTGTGTGTGCGCGCGCGTGCTTGAAGATGCTCCCCTGTAGTTCTTGGGCACTCATTTCCGTTCAGGATTTAGTGGCTTTTCCTGCTGTCCTTGCGTCTTGTCGCTGCCCTGTGGCATAAGCTGATGCTTTCTCTCCTTATTTCCCTTTTTATACACTGTTAAAGAAACAAAAAATATGCTGATACTTGTTAAAAGCTTGAGGAAAGACTTTATTCAGGACTGTTGGAATAAGAGTTTACAGTACAGGGACGAGAGATGGGGTTCATCTCTAATATGGGAAGGGCAAGTGGAGATTTAGGTAGCCAATGAGCAGAGTGAGCGGGGTCAGTGGATGGAAAATTACTAATAGGGAACATCAAGCGTAGGGGGATTCTTGCTGAACCAACTTAATAGGATTCTGGTTGAAGGCAGGTCAAGGTGATCAGATATCAAGGGTGGTGGGGTGAGTTAGGAATTCTTTGCTAAAAGGGCGCTAGACCCACCAAAGATAAGACAGGACCCAAGATGGAGGCCTAGTCCAAAAGTGGGCTCAAGGAGCCTACCTGAAGTTGGGTGAAGGAGAGAGGCTTTGTCAACACACAGGAATACATCCAGGCCTTGTTCCCAACCAAAAATCGATGCCTGCGGGATACCATCCCTACAGGAGTGTGCTTCTCTATGCTTAAGAATCTTCCTCTAGCGTTGCACTTGTAACTTGCAAGATCATTTCTAACGTTTTGTGGAGAGCAACTGTTTTGGATTGATTATTTGATTAATTTTGACTTCAAGTTATATTTATGTGATTGCCATTTGTAAAGCATTTTTCTATACATTATTTCATTTATTCTTCACAAGAAACCTAAGTAGGCAGTTTCCATCTTAGAGGAGAAAATTTAATTGAAGAGGCTAAGCCACTTGCCTAACAACTTATGAAAGTAAATGGCAAAACCTGAGTTTTGAATCCAGGTCTTAAAAATTATCTTTGGGGTGCCTGGGTGGCTCAGTCGGTTAAGTGTCCGACTGGCTTTCAGCTAGGGTTGTGATCTCGTGATTCTTGGGATCGAGCTCCATGTGGGGTTCTGTGTTGGCCGCGTGGAGCCTGCTTGGAATGCTCTCTCTCCTCTCTGCCCCTCCCCCGACTTGCATGTGCTCTCTCTGAAAATAAACTTAAAAAAATTACCTTTAAGTGTCTTTAAAGATAAATCATTAAAAAAATATTGTATAAAAGAATTTGTAAAGTATTTGTAAAAGACTGAACAAAGAAGGAAATAAAAAAAAAAACTGGTAAGTGATCGAGTCTTTTGAGTCTAAGTATTATATGTCTTCTTGTAAACTACAAAAGGGTTGCCTGAGCTTAACAGAATTTGAATGTATTTCAGTTTGGGAGGAAACTGTCTGATATGCGCCTGCACATATAAATCCACGCACACTTCCTTGCACACACACCGTCCACATTTGACTCGGTGATACTTGCGAAGACCATCTTCAGTGACATTTGGGAACTGTCATCTTTGTCTCTTCCATACGGCCACTATTCAATGACACGATCATGGTCTTGTCATCTTTGTGAGAAGCACTGCTAGGCTCTAGAATGAGTTTTTAGGAGGGAGCTTATCAGAGCTATGTAGAACACTGCCCTTTTCTCTGGAGGTCAGTGCGACATCATAATCTTAGATTGAAAAGAGATAGCAAACTAGACAAAGAGAGACAACGTTTGCTCTTTGGAGCCTGACCCTGCCACACAGTGCACGTGCTCCAGCCCGCCCTGATGCTACAAACGTCTCTTGTCTCCTCCCTGTGTGAATGGTCATTGCCCAGCAGGGGGCATGACAGTTTGTTTCCTCTTGTGGTGCCCCCACTGGAAGGATCCTGGCTTTGACTCCAGTCTCTGAGCCAGTTTGGGCAAAATTAAGGGCAGAAAGGTAATGGATGCGCTTCCCCTCTTCTGAATGCAGGACTATTTTCCACCATTGGAATCGGCTATTGTAATAAAATAATTAAACCTTATACTCTTGAGGCACTTTCTCTGTGCCTGTTTTAAGAACGCAAAAACTGAAGCTCACAGAGATTAACAAGCCCACTGCATCTTATGTAAGGGAAGTTTCAGAGATTTTTATAGGATCCTTAGAAACTCATTTCAGTGCTCTGTGGCTTACAAAAATTCC
This sequence comes from Herpailurus yagouaroundi, assembly GCF_014898765.1. Classification (NCBI taxonomy): domain Eukaryota; kingdom Metazoa; phylum Chordata; class Mammalia; order Carnivora; family Felidae; genus Herpailurus; species Herpailurus yagouaroundi. Next base: position 3,407,208 of record NW_024412444.1, read on the forward strand.
AAGTTGTCCTGCATTTTATTTCTTGTATTGACTGAGAACAGTTGAGTATGTAAGAGTCCTTCTTTCTAGGTCTCCTGGCTTCCCTGCACCCCTCTCTGTAGCTTAAAAATTTCATTATATGTAAAATACCTTGGGGAGGCTTGTGAAAAATCCACAGTCCTGTGACCCGAAGACTCTAATGGGCTGGATCTGAATTTGGGCCTTAATATTTGCACTTCTCACAAACACCTCAAGTGAGAGAGACAGAGGCTGTCCACTGACCATATTTGGAGAAATTCTGACCTGCATAGCAAATTTTGAACTAATTCGGATTCTGAAAGTCACTGACTGCGTTGCACAGGTTTCTAGGATGTGTATAAACCAGCAATTGTTAAATAAATCACAATTTAGAGGACCCATGCTGTGAGGTCTTTTATAAACTCTCTGACTCATTGTGTCATTCATCTAGTTTGTTAATTGATTTTTAATTTTTTTAATGTTTAATTATTTTTGAGAGTCAGAGAGACATGGCATGAGGAGAGGAGGGACAGAGATAGAGAGGGAGACACAGAATCCAAAGCAGGCTCCAGGCTCTGAGCTGTCAGCACAGAGCAAGACACGGGGCTCCGACTCATGAACCATGAGATCGTGACCTGGGCCGAAGTCAGACACTTAACCGCCTGAGCCACCCAGATGCCCGATTGATTGTTAATTGATTGTTAATGTCTGATTTTGTGCGGGAGGGAGATAGATGCATCTCTACCTGAGAAGCAATAGTAAAGATCTCTTTCTCACCTCAGTAGCCACAAATCCATTTTTTGAAAAGCCTATTTTCCGGGGTGCCAGGCTGGTGGAGCATGCAGCCCTTGATCTTGAGGTTATGAGTTCGAGCCCAACCAGGCTGGCTTTAGAGATTACTTAAAAGTAAAATCTACATCACAAAAAAAAGAAAGAAAAGTAAAGCCCGTTTTCCCAGCCTCTTTGTCACATGTGTACCTCCCTTCTGAACTCTTTGTAGGTTCTTCAGATTTCTGTTCCTGCCTCCACCGGCATTGCAGAATTACAGTATGTTGATTTCCTGTCCTGAGTCATCATTTTGCAGCTTGCCTCATCATTTGGCGTTTGTCTACAAGCTTCAGCCTTATGATTGGAATCTGTGGCATATGTCCCACTGTGTCAGCAACCCCTGGACCCCTTCTTGTTCTTCCTGCCCTACCAGAGCCTTGGCCTCCAAGAGGCTGGATTTTCCTCATTTTTTTGCTACAGTCTCCCTCACCCCGTCTCCCACTGCATCACTGTCTTGACTTTAAAAGCTCTCCCTGCCCCAAGGTTATGGACCAGATAGAAAGAGTATGCTCTGTCTGTATCACCTGAACTTTGCCTGAGGACAAAGTTTTGTGTAAGCAAAACTTGTATTTTAAAATCAAAGATTGCAGAAAAGAACTTAAGGCCTCTCCTTGGGCCAGCGTTTGGTTCAGTAAATAGCTCTTCCAGGTTCCTGTCACCCTTACTCACGTAATAGGTCATTGGCCGACAGCACAGTTTGACAGCTGATTTTGGTCATGTTTTAGGTAGAACAGAATCAAGTTCAGCTATTACGAGTTGTATTTATCAGGCACTTACAGGCACGGGATGTTCTTTTATTTAATCACCACCATGAGGGTTTGCTGGCTGCACTGAGCACTTTCCCCTCTTAGGTGACAAGGTCTTAGAAGGCCTTCAGTTCTTGCACGTGGAACACGGGTTGTTCATGCTGAGTTCTTCTCTTCCATTCCATGTATCCACTTATCCCCAGAGCCCCAAAGGTGCAGTTCCAAAGTATCTGTGAACCTGTCTCCTCTCACTCTGCTGCTGGCCTGGTCGGGGATGCTGTCTGGACTGCCATTGTCACTCCTGACCACTCTCCTGCCTCTGGTTTCGTCCCCTTCCCAGGGCTGCCTTGGGTTCCTGTGTTTCTTCTGCTCTTTGGCACATGTGATCCCTACACACAATGTATCCCACATGTGATCCCTCTACAATGTTGTGCATTCTGTCCTCTAATCCTAATTTGCCCAAACAATATTTGTCAGCCAGGCCTCAGTTTTGACAACATCCTCCCCGCCCCCCCACCCCCCTGGCCAAAGACGTTTTCCTCATGTCCTTCTTCATCTCTCTCGTAACATATATAAAACTCTATTATTGTGGCCTTTTTTTGCATTGGTTCCTCCCACCTGATCGCCAAGCCCTTGATGTCAGGTCTGGGATGCAGGAGCTGTTTAATAAAATATCAACTGTAAGAATAAATGGAGGCTGAACCTAGCTCCGCCTATGCTGTGAACCAGTAGGAAGCAGCAGCTATAAATAAGTATCATCCTGTGTCTGAAATGATACATAATTGCATTTTCCTTGCATCCTGCACTCTGCTTAGTTTTTAAGAGCCTTAACCTAGGGGCACCTGGGTGGCTCCATTGGTTAAGCCTCTGACTTGATTTCAGCTCAGGTCATGATCTTGCAGTTTGTGGTTTTGAGCCCCCTCCCTGCTGACAGTGTGAAGCCTGCTTGGGATCTTCTGTCTCTCCCTCTCTCTCTCTGACCCTCCCCTGCTTGCTCGCTTTCTCTCTCTCTCTCTCTCTCTCTCTCTCTCTCTCTCTCTCTCTCTCTCTC